>NC_086454.1:246149816-246442316 GCF_028390025.1 Pseudophryne corroboree | reverse complement strand
CTCACACCACGCAACATATTTTCGCCAAATGCGATGATAATGTTTTGCAGTTACATCCTTCCTGGCCTTGATCAGGGTAGGGATGACTTCATCTGGAATGCCTTTTTCCTTCAGGATCCGGCGTTCAACCGCCATGCCGTCAAACGGAGCCGCGGTAAGTCTTGGAACAGACAAGGTCCCTGCTGGAGCAGGTCCTTCCTTAGAGGTAGAGGCCACGGGTCCTCCGTGAGCATCTCTTGCAGCTCCGGGTACCAAGTTCTTCTTGGCCAATCCGGAGCCACGAGTATCGTTCTTACTCCTCTCCTTCTTATGATTCTCAGAACTTTTGGTATGAGAGGAAGAGGAGGGAACACATATACCGACTGGAACACCCACGGAGTTACCAGAGCGTCCACCGCTATTGCCTGAGGGTCCCTTGACCTGGCGCAATATCTGTCCAGTTTCTTGTTGAGACGGGACGCCATCATGTCCACCTTTGGTTTTTCCCAACGGTTTACAATCACTTGGAAGACTTCTGGATGAAGTCCCCACTCCCCCGGGTGGAGGTCGTGTCTGCTGAGAAAGTCTGCTTCCCAGTTGTCCACTCCCGGAATGAACACTGCTGACAGTGCTATCACATGATTTTCCGCCCAGCGGAGAATCCTTGCAGCTTCTGCCATTGCCCTCCTGCTTCTTGTGCCGCCCTGTCTGTTTACGTGGGCGACAGCCGTGATGTTGTCCGACTGGATCAATTCCGGTTGACCCTGAAGCAAAGGCCTTGCTTGACTTAGGGCATTGTAAATGGCCCTTAGCTCTAGGATATTTATGTGAAGAGACGTTTCCATGCTTGACCACAAGCCCTGGAAATTTCTTCCCTGTGTGACTGCTCCCCAGCCTCTCAGGCTGGCATCCGTGGTTACCAGCATCCAATCCTGAATGCCGAATCTGCGGCCCTCTAGAAGATGAGCCTTCTGTAACCACCACAGGAGAGATACCCTTGTCCTTGGAGATAGGGTTATCTGCTGATGCATCTGAAGATGCGATCCGGACCATTTGTCCAGCAGATCCCACTGAAAAGTTCGTGCGTGGAATCTGCCGAATGGGATTGCTTCGTAAGAAGCCACCATCTTTCCCAGGACTCTTGTGCATTGATGCACAGACACTTTTCCTGGTTTTAGGAGGTTCCTGACAAGTTCGGATAACTCCTTGGCTTTCTCCTCCGGAAGAAACACCTTTTTCTGAACCGTGTCCAGAATCATTCCCAGGAACAGCAGACGTGTTGTCGGGGTCAACTGAGATTTTGGAAAATTCAGAATCCACCCGTGTTGTTGCAGCACTACTTGGGTTAGTGCTACTCCGTCCTCCAGCTGTTCTCTGGACCTTGCCCTTATCAGGAGATCGTCCAAGTAAGGGATAAGTAATACGCCTCTTCTTCGCAGAAGAATCATCATTTCGGCCATTACCTTGGTAAAGACCCGAGGTGCCGTGGACAATCCAAACGGCAGCGTCTGAAACTGATAATGACAGTTTTGCACCACGAACCTGAGGTACCCTTGATGTGAAGGGCAAATTGGGACATGCAGGTAAGCATCTTTTATGTCCAGGGACACCATAAAGTCCCCTTCTTCCAGATTCGCTATCACTGCTCTGAGTGATTCCATCTTGAACTTGAATTTTTGTATGTACAGGTTCAAAGATTTCAGATTTAGAATAGGTCTTACCGAGCCGTCCGGCTTCGGTACCACAAATAGGGTGGAGTAATACCCCTTTCCCTGTTGTAGGAGGGGTACCTTGACTATCACCTGCTGAAAAAACAGCTTGTGAATGGCTTCCAATACCGTCGCCCTGTCTGAGGGAGACGTTGGCAAAGCAGACTTTAGGAACCGGCGAGGGGGAGACTTCTCAAATTCCAACCTGTAACCCTGAGATACTACCTGCAGGATCCAGGGGTCCACCTGTGAGCAAGCCTACTGCGCGCTGAAATTCTTGAGTCGACCCCCCACCGTTCCTGAGTCCGCTTGTAAAGCCCCAGCGTCATGCTGAGGGCTTTGCAGAACCCGCGGAGGGCTTCTGTTCCTGGGAAGGAGCTGCTTGCTGCCCTCTCTTACCCTTTCCTCTGCCTCGGGGCAGATATGACTGTCCTTTTGCCCGCTTGTTCTTATAGGACCGAAAGGACTGCGGCTGAAAAGACGGTGTCTTTTTCTGTTGGGAGGGGGTCTGAGGTAAAAAGGTGGATTTCCCGGCAGTTGCCGTGGCCACCAAATCCGATAGACCGACGCCAAATAATTCCTCCCCTTTATACGGCAATACTTCCATATGCCGTTTGGAATCCGCATCACCTGACCACTGTCGTGTCCATAAACTTCTTCTGGCAGATATGGACATCGCACTTACTCTCGATGCCAGAGAGCAAATATCCCTCTGAGCATCTCGCATATAAAGAAAAGCATCCTTTAATTGCTCTAAAGTCTGTAAAATACTGTCCCTATCCAGGGTATCAATATTTTCAGTCAGGGAATCCGACCAGACCACCCCAGCACTGCACATCCAGGCTGAGGCGATGGCTGGTCGCAGTATAACACCAGTATGTGTGTATATACTTTTTAGGGTAGTTTCCAGCCTCCTATCAGCTGGATCCTTGAGGGCGGCCGTATCAGGAGACGGTAACGCCACTTGTTTTGATAAGCGTGTGAGCGCCTTATCCACCTTAGGGGGTGTTTCCCAGCGCGCCCTAACCTCTGGCGGGAAAGGGTATAATGCCAATAACTTTTTTGAAATTAGCACTTTTCTATCTGGGTTAACCCACGCTTCATCACATACATCATTCAATTCCTCTGATTCAGGAAAAACTACAGGTAGTTTTTTCACCCCCCACATAATACCCCTTTTTGTGGTACTTGTAGTATCAGAGATATGCAAAGCCTCCTTCATTGCCGTGATCATATAACGTGTGACCCTACTGGAAAATACGTTTGTTTCTTCACCGTCGACACTAGATGCAGTGTCCGTGTCTGGGTCTGTGTCGACCGACTGAGGTAAAGGGCGTTTTACAGCCCCTGACGGTGTCTGAGATGCCTGGGCAGGTACTAACTGGTTTTTCGGCCGTCTCATGTCGTCAACTGATTTTTGTAATGTGCTGACATTATCACGTAATTCCATAAACAAAGCCATCCATTCCGGTGTCGACTCCCTGGGGGGTGACATCACCATTACCGGCAATTGCTCAGCCTCCACACCAACATCGTCCTCATACATGTCGACACACACGTACCGACACACAGCAGACACACAGGGAATGCTCTATTGAAGACAGGACCCCACTAGCCCTTTGGGGAGACAGAGGGAGAGTTTGCCAGCACACACCCAAGCGCTATAATATATATGGGAACAACCCTATATAAGTGTTGTATCCTTATAGCAGCTTAAATATAGTAATATCGCCAAAAAAAAGTGCCCCCCCTCTCTGTTTTACCCTGTTTCTGTAGTGCAGTGCAGGGGAGAGTCCTGGGAGCCTTCCTCACAGCGGAGCTGAGCAGGAAAATGGCGCTGTGTGCTGATGAGAATAAGCCCCGCCCCCTATTTCGGCGGGCTCTTCTCCGGAGTTTGTGAGATCTGGCAGGGGTTAAATACATCCATATAGCCTCAAGGGCTATATGTGATGTATTTTTAGCCATAAAAAGGTATTATACATTGCTGCCCAGGGCGCCCCCCCAGCGCCCTGCACCCTCCGTGACCGCTGTGTGTAGTGTGCTGACAACAATGGCGCACAGCTGCAGTGCTGTGCGCTACCTCAGGAAGACTGAAAAGTCTTCTGCCGCCTGCTTCTGGACCTCTTCCATCTTCGGCATCTGCAAGGGGGGTCGGCGGCGCGGCTCCGGGACCGGACTCCATGGCTGGGCCTGTGTTCGATCCCTCTGGAGCTAATGGTGTCCAGTAGCCTAAGAAGCCAATCCATCCTGCACGCAGGTGAGTTGACTTCTCTCCCCTAAGTCCCTCGATGCAGTGAGCCTGTTGCCAGCAGGACTCACTGAAAATAAAAAACCTAAAAACTTTTTCCAAGCAGCTCTTTAGGAGAGCCACCTAGATTGCACCCTGCTCGGACGGGCACAAAAACCTAACTGAGGCTTGGAGGAGGGTCATAGGGGGAGGAGCCAGTGCACACCACCTGATCCTAAAGCTTTATTTTTGTGCCCTGTCTCCTGCGGAGCCGCTAATCCCCATGGTCCTGACGGAGTCCCCAGCATCCACTAGGACGTTAGAGAAAGAAGCAATTAATCTCTCCTTGCACAAACTGGCTCTACAGAGGCAAGATGTCCACCTCATCATCATCCTCCGATATATCACCGTGTACATCCCGCTCCTCACAGATTATCAATTCGTCCCCACTGGAATCCACCATCTCAGCTCCCTGTGTACTTTGTGGAGGCAATTGCTGCTGGTCAATGTCTCCACGGAGGAATTGATTATAATTCATTTTAATGAACATCATCTTCTCCACATTTTCTGGAAGTAACCTCGTACGCCGATTGCTGACAAGGTGAGCGGCGGCACTAAACACTCTTTCGGAGTACACACTTGTGGGAGGGCAACTTAGGTAGAATAAAGCCAGTTTGTGCAAGGGCCTCCAAATTGCCTCTTTTTCCTGCCAGTATAAGTACGGACTGTCTGACGTGCCTACTTGGATGCGGTCACTCATATAATCCTCCACCATTCTTTCAATGGTGAGAGAATCATATGCAGTGACAGTAGACGACATGTCCGTAATCGTTGGCAGGTCCTTCAGTCCGGACCAGATGTCAGCATCAGCAGTCGCTCCAGACTGCCCTGCATCACCGCCAGCGGGTGGGCTCGGAATTCTGAGCCTTTTCCTCGCACCCCCAGTTGCGGGAGAATGTGAAGGAGGAGATGTTGACAGGTCGCGTTCCGCTTGACTTGACAATTTTGTCACCAGCAGGTCTTTGAACCCCAGCAGACTTGTGTCTGCCGGAAAGAGAGATCCAAGGTAGGTTTTAAATCTAGGATCGAGCACGGTGGCCAAAATGTAGTGCTCTGATTTCAACAGATTGACCACCCGTGAATCCTTGTTAAGCGAATTAAGTGCTCCATCCACAAGTCCCACATGCCTAGCGGAATCGCTCCCTTTTAGCTCCTCCTTCAATGCCTCCAGCTTCTTCTGCAAAAGCCTGATGAGGGGAATGACCTGACTCAGGCTGGCAGTGTCTGAACTGACTTCACGTGTGGCAAGTTCAAAAGGTTGCAGAACCTTGCACAACGTTGAAATCATTCTCCACTGCGCTTGAGACAGGTACATTCCACCTCCTATATCGTGCTCAATTGTATAGGCTTGAATGGCCTTTTGCTGCTCCTCCAACCTCTGAAGCATATAGAGGGTTGAATTCCACCTCGTTACCACTTCTTGCTTCAGATGATGGCAGGGCAGGTTCAGGCGTTTTTGGTGGTGCTCCAGTCTTCTGTACGTGGTGCCTGTACGCCGAAAGTGTCCCGCAATTCTTCTGGCCACCGACAGCATCTCTTGCACGCCCCTGTCGTTTTTTTAAAAAATTCTGCACCACCAAATTCAAGGTATGTGCAAAACATGGGACGTGATGGAATTTGCCCATATTTAATGCACACACAATATTGCTGGCGTTGTCCGATGCCACAAATCCACAGGAGAGTCCAATTGGGGTAAGCCATTCCGCGATGATCTTCCTCAGTTGCCGTAAGAGGTTTTCAGCTGTGTGCGTATTCTGGAAAGCGGTGATACAAAGCGTAGCCTGCCTAGGAAAGAGTTGGCGTTTGCGAGATGCTGCTACTGGTGCCGCCGCTGCTGTTCTTGCGGCGGGAGTCCATACATCTACCCAGTGGGCTGTCACAGTCATATAGTCCTGACCCTGCCCTGCTCCACTTGTCCACATGTCCGTGGTTAAGTGGACATTGGGTACAACTGCATTTTTTAGGACACTGGTGAGTCTTTTTCTGACGTCCGTGTACATTCTCGGTATCGCCTGCCTAGAGAAGTGGAACCTAGATGGTATTTGGTAACGGGGGCACACTACCTCAATAAATTGTCTAGTTCCCTGTGAACTAACGGCGGATACCGGACGCACGTCTAACACCAACATAGTTGTCAAGGCCTCAGTTATCCGCTTTGCAACAGGATGACTGCTGTGATATTTCATCTTCCTCGCAAAGGACTGTTGGACAGTCAATTGCTTGGTGGAAGTAGTAAAAGTGGGCTTACGACTTCCCCTCTGGGATGACCATCGACTCCCAGCAGCAACAACAGCAGCGCCAGCAGCAGTAGGCGTTACACGCAAGGATGCATCGGAGGAATCCCAGGCAGGAGAGGACTCGTCAGAATTGCCAGTGACATGGCCTGCAGGACTATTGGCATTCCTGGGGAAGGAGGAAATTGACACTGAGGGAGTTGGTGGGGTGGTTTGCGTGAGCTTGGTTACAAGAGGAAGGGATTTACTGGTCAGTGGACTGCTTCCGCTGTCGCCCCAAGTTTTTGAACTTGTCACTGACTTATAATGAATGCGCTGCAGGTGACGTATAAGGGAGGATGTTCCGAGGTGGTTAACGTCCTTACCCCTACTTATTACAGCTTGACAAAGGCAACACACGGCTTGACAAATGTTGTCCGCATTTCTGTTGAAATACTTCCACACCGAAGAGCTGATTTTTTTGGTATTTTCACCAGGCATGTCAACGGCCCTATTCCTCCCACGGACAACAGGTGTCTCCCCGGGTGCCTGACTTAAACAAACCACCTCACCATCAGAATCCTCCTTGTCAATTTCCTCCCCAGCGCCAGCAACACCCATATCCTCCTCATCCTGGTGTACTTCAACACTGACATCTTCAATCTGACTATCAGGAACTGGACTGCGGGTGCTCCTTCCAGCACTTGCAGGGGGCGTGCAAATGGTGGAAGGCGCATGCTCTTCACGTCCAGTGTTGGGAAGGTCAGGCATCGCAACCGACACAATTGGACTCTCCTTGTGGATTTGGGATTTCGAAGAACGCACAGTTCTTTGCGGTGCTTTTGCCAGCTTGAGTCTATTCATTTTTCTAGCGAGAGGCTGAGTGCTTCCATCCTCATGTGAAGCTGAACCACTAGCCATGAACATAGGCCAGGGCCTCAGCCGTTCCTTGCCACTCCGTGTGGTAAATGGCATATTGGCAAGTTTACGCTTCTCCTCCGACAATTTGATTTTAGATTTTGGAGTCCTTTTTTTACTGATATTTGGTGTTTTGGATTTTACATGCTCTGTACTATGACATTGGGCATCGGCCTTGGCAGACGACGTTGCTGGCATTTCATCGTCTCGGCCATGACTAGTGGCAGCAGCTTCAGCACGAGGTGGAAGTGGATCTTGATCTTTCCCTAATTTTGGAACCTCAACATTTTTGTTCTCCATATTTTAATAGGCACAACTAAAAGGCACCTCAGGTAAACAATGGAGATGGATGGATACTAGTATACTTATGGATGGACGAGCGACTGCCGACACAGAGGTAGCTACAGCCGTGGACTACCGTACTGTGTCTGCTGCTAATATAGACTGGATGATAATGAGATGAAATTAATATATATATATATATATATATATATATATATAATATCACTAGTACTGCAGCCGGACAGGTATATATATTTATTATGTAATGACTGATGACGGACCTGCTGGACACTGTCAGCTCAGCAGCACCGCAGACTGCTACAGTAAGCTACTATAGTAGTATGTATCAAGAAGAAAGAGAAAAAAAAAACCACGGGTAGGTGGTATACAATTATGGATGGACCAGCGACTGCCGACACAGAGGTAGCTACAGCCGTGGACTACCGTACTGTGTCTGCTGCTAATATAGACTGGATGATAATGAGATGAAATTAATATATATATATATATATATATATATATATATATATAATATCACTAGTACTGCAGCCGGACAGGTATATATATTTATTATGTAATGACTGATGACGGACCTGCTGGACACTGTCAGCTCAGCAGCACCGCAGACTGCTACAGTAAGCTACTATAGTAGTATGTATCAAGAAGAAAGAGAAGAAAAAAAACCACGGGTAGGTGGTATACAATTATGGATGGACCAGCGACTGCCGACACAGAGGTAGCTACAGCCGTGGACTACCGTACTGTGTCTGCTGCTAATATAGACTGGATGATAATGAGATGAAATTAATATATATATATATATATATAATATCACTAGTACTGCAGCCGGACAGGTATATATATTTATTATGTAATGACTGATGACGGACCTGCTGGACATTGTCAGCTCAGCAGCACCGCAGACTGCTACAGTAAGCTACTATAGTAGTATGTATCAAGAAGAAAGAGAAAAAAAAAAAACCACGGGTAGGTGGTATACAATTATGGATGGACCAGCGACTGCCGACACAGAGGTAGCTACAGCCGTGGACTACCGTACTGTGTCTGCTGCTAATATAGACTGGATGATAATGAGATGAAATTAATATATATATATATATATATAATATCACTAGTACTGCAGCCGGACAGGTATATATATTTATTATGTAATGACTGATGACGGACCTGCTGGACACTGTCAGCTCAGTAGCACCGCAGACTGCTACAGTAAGCTACTATAGTAGTATGTATCAAGAAGAAAGAGAAAAAAAAAAACCACGGGTAGGTGGTATACAATTATGGATGGACCAGCGACTGCCGACACAGAGGTAGCTACAGCCGTGGACTACCGTACTGTGTCTGCTGCTAATATAGACTGGATGATAATGAGATGAAATTAATATATATATATATATATATATATATAATATCACTAGTACTGCAGCCGGACAGGTATATATATTTATTATGTAATGACTGATGACGGACCTGCTGGACACTGTCAGCTCAGCAGCACAGCAGACTGCTACAGTAAGCTACTATAGTAGTATGTATCAAGAAGAGAAAAAAAAAACCCACGGGTAGGTGGTATACAATTATGGATGGACCAGCGACTGCCGACACAGAGGTAGCTACATCCGTGGACTACCGTACTGTGTCTGCTGCTAATATAGACTGGATGATAATGAGATGAAATTAATATATATATATATATATATATATATATATATAATATCACTAGTACTGCAGCCGGACAGGTATATATATTTATTATGTAATGACTGATGACGGACCTGCTGGACACTGTCAGCTCAGCAGCACCGCAGACTGCTACAGTAAGCTACTATAGTAGTATGTATCAAGAAGAAAGAGAAAAAAAAAACCACGGGTAGGTGGTATACAATTATGGATGGACCAGCGACTGCCGACACAGAGGTAGCTACAGCCGTGGACTACCGTACTGTGTCTGCTGCTAATATAGACTGGATGATAATGAGATGAAATTAATATATATATATATAATATCACTAGTACTGCAGCCGGACAGGTATATATATTTATTATGTAATGACTGATGACGGACCTGCTGGACACTGTCAGCTCAGCAGCACCGCAGACTGCTACAGTAAGCTACTATAGTAGTATGTATCAAGAAGAAAGAGAAAAAAAAAAACCACGGGTAGGTGGTATACAATTATGGATGGACCAGCGACTGCCGACACAGAGGTAGCTACAGCCGTGGACTACCGTACTGTGTCTGCTGCTAATATAGACTGGATGATAATGAGATGAAATTAATATATATATATATATATATATATATATAATATCACTAGTACTGCAGCCGGACAGGTATATATATTTATTATGTAATGACTGATGACGGACCTGCTGGACATTGTCAGCTCAGCAGCACCGCAGACTGCTACAGTAAGCTACTATAGTAGTATGTATCAAGAAGAGAGAAAAAAAAAACCACGGGTAGGTGGTATACAATTATGGATGGACCAGTGACTGCCGACACAGAGGTAGCTACAGCCGTGGACTACCGTACTGTGTCTGCTGCTAATATAGACTGGATGATAATGAGATGAAATTAATATATATATATATATATATATATATATATATATAATATCACTAGTACTGCAGCCGGACAGGTATATATATTTATTATGTAATGACTGATGACGGACCTGCTGGACACTGTCAGCTCAGCAGCACCGCAGACTGCTACAGTAAGCTACTATAGTAGTATGTATCAAGAAGAAAGAGAAAAAAAAAACCACGGGTAGGTGGTATACAATTATGGATGGACCAGCGACTGCCGACACAGAGGTAGCTACAGCCGTGGACTACCGTACTGTGTCTGCTGCTAATATAGACTGGATGATAATGAGATGAAATTAATATATATATATATATATATATAATATCACTAGTACTGCAGCCGGACAGGTATATATATTTATTATGTAATGACTGATGACGGACCTGCTGGACACTGTCAGCTCAGCAGCACCGCAGACTGCTACAGTAAGCTACTATAGTAGTATGTATCAAGAAGAGAAAAAAAACCCACAGGTAGGTGGTATACAATTATGGATGGACCAGCGACTGCCGACACAGAGGTAGCTACATCCGTGGACTACCGTACTGTGTCTGCTGATAATATAGACTGGATGATAATGAGATGAAATTAATATATATATATATATATATATATATATAATATCACTAGTACTGCAGCCGGACAGGTATATATATTTATTATGTAATGACTGATGACGGACCTGCTGGACACTGTCAGCTCAGCAGCACCGCAGACTGCTACAGTAAGCTACTATAGTAGTATGTATCAAGAAGAAAGAGAAAAAAAAAAACCACGGGTAGGTGGTATACAATTATGGATGGACCAGCGACTGCCGACACAGAGGTAGCTACAGCCGTGGACTACCGTACTGTGTCTGCTGCTAATATAGACTGGATGATAATGAGATGAAATTAATATATATATATATATATATAATATCACTAGTACTGCAGCCGGACAGGTATATATATTTATTATGTAATGACTGATGACGGACCTGCTGGACACTGTCAGCTCAGCAGCACCGCAGACTGCTACAGTAAGCTACTATAGTAGTATGTATCAAGAAGAAAGAGAAAAAAAAAAACCACGGGTAGGTGGTATACAATTATGGATGGACCAGCGACTGCCGACACAGAGGTAGCTACAGCCGTGGACTACCGTACTGTGTCTGCTGCTAATATAGACTGGATGATAATGAGATGAAATTTATATATATATATATATATATATATATTATCACTAGTACTGCAGCCGGACAGGTATATATATTTATTATGTAATGACTGATGACGGACCTGCTGGACACTGTCAGCTCAGCAGCACCGCAGACTGCTACAGTAAGCTACTATAGTAGTATGTATCAAGAAGAAAGAGAAAAAAAAAAACCACGGGTAGGTGGTATACAATTATGGATGGACCAGCGACTGCCGACACAGAGGTAGCTACAGCCGTGGACTACCGTACTGTGTCTGCTGCTAATATAGACTGGATGATAATGAGATGAAATTAATATATATATATATATATATATATATATATATATATATATATAATATCACTAGTACTGCAGCCGGACAGGTATATATATTTATTATGTAATGACTGATGACGGACCTGCTGGACATTGTCAGCTCAGCAGCACCAGACTGCTACAGTAAGCTACTATAGTAGTATGTATCAAGAAGAGAGAAAAAAAAAACCACGGGTAGGTGGTATACAATTATGGATGGACCAGTGACTGCCGACACAGAGGTAGCTACAGCCGTGGACTACCGTACTGTGTCTGCTGCTAATATAGACTGGATGATAATGAGATGAAATTAATATATATATATATATATATATATATATATATATATATAATATCACTAGTACTGCAGCCGGACAGGTATATATATTTATTATGTAATGACTGATGACGGACCTGCTGGACACTGTCAGCTCAGCAGCACCGCAGACTGCTACAGTAAGCTACTATAGTAGTATGTATCAAGAAGAAAGAGAAAAAAAAAACCACGGGTAGGTGGTATACAATTATGGATGGACCAGCGACTGCCGACACAGAGGTAGCTACAGCCGTGGACTACCGTACTGTGTCTGCTGCTAATATAGACTGGATGATAATGAGATGAAATTAATATATATATATATATATATATAATATCACTAGTACTGCAGCCGGACAGGTATATATATTTATTATGTAATGACTGATGACGGACCTGCTGGACACTGTCAGCTCAGCAGCACCGCAGACTGCTACAGTAAGCTACTATAGTAGTATGTATCAAGAAGAGAAAAAAAACCCACAGGTAGGTGGTATACAATTATGGATGGACCAGCGACTGCCGACACAGAGGTAGCTACATCCGTGGACTACCGTACTGTGTCTGCTGATAATATAGACTGGATGATAATGAGATGAAATTAATATATATATATATATATATATATATAATATCACTAGTACTGCAGCCGGACAGGTATATATATTTATTATGTAATGACTGATGACGGACCTGCTGGACACTGTCAGCTCAGCAGCACCGCAGACTGCTACAGTAAGCTACTATAGTAGTATGTATCAAGAAGAAAGAGAAAAAAAAAAACCACGGGTAGGTGGTATACAATTATGGATGGACCAGCGACTGCCGACACAGAGGTAGCTACAGCCGTGGACTACCGTACTGTGTCTGCTGCTAATATAGACTGGATGATAATGAGATGAAATTAATATATATATATATATATATATATAATATCACTAGTACTGCAGCCGGACAGGTATATATATTTATTATGTAATGACTGATGACGGACCTGCTGGACACTGTCAGCTCAGCAGCACCGCAGACTGCTACAGTAAGCTACTATAGTAGTATGTATCAAGAAGAAAGAGAAAAAAAAAAAACCACGGGTAGGTGGTATACAATTATGGATGGACCAGCGACTGCCGACACAGAGGTAGCTACAGCCGTGGACTACCGTACTGTGTCTGCTGCTAATATAGACTGGATGATAATGAGATGAAATTAATATATATATATATATATATATATATTATCACTAGTACTGCAGCCGGACAGGTATATATATTTATTATGTAATGACTGATGACGGACCTGCTGGACACTGTCAGCTCAGCAGCACCGCAGACTGCTACAGTAAGCTACTATAGTAGTATGTATCAAGAAGAAAGAGAAAAAAAAAAACCACGGGTAGGTGGTATACAATTATGGATGGACCAGCGACTGCCGACACAGAGGTAGCTACAGCCGTGGACTACCATACTGTGTCTGCTGCTAATATAGACTGGATGATAATGAGATGAAATTAATATATATATATATATAATATCACTAGTACTGCAGCCGGACAGGTATATATATTTATTATGTAATGACTGATGACGGACCTGCTGGACACTGTCAGCTCAGCAGCACCGCAGACTGCTACAGTAAGCTACTATAGTAGTATGTATCAAGAAGAAAGAGAAAAAAAAAAACCACGGGTAGGTGGTATACAATTATGGATGGACCAGCGACTGCCGACACAGAGGTAGCTACAGCCGTGGACTACCGTACTGTGTCTGCTGCTAATATAGACTGGATGATAATGAGATGAAATTAATATATATATATATATATATATATATAATATCACTAGTACTGCAGCCGGACAGGTATATATATTTATTATGTAATGACTGATGATGGACCTGCTGGACACTGTCAGCTCAGCAGCACCGCAGACTGCTACAGTAAGCTACTATAGTAGTATGTATCAAGAAGAAAGAAAAAAAAAAAAACACGGGTAGGTGGTATACAATTATATATATATTATATACAATTATATATATATATATATATTAAACTGGTGGTGATTAATTAAACTGGTGGTCAGGTCACTGGTCACACTATCAGCAACTTGCAAGTAGTACTCCTAAGCAGACAATCACAATATATACTGGTGGTCAGTGTGGTCACAATGGCAGTGTGGCACTCTGGCAGCAGAGTGCCAGCAAAAGTGTGCACTGTACGTTAAAATATGTACTCCTGCTCTCAGACTCTAACTGCTCCCCACTGTCTCCCCCACAAGTCAGATATACAGTCACACTATCACTTCAGCAAGTAGTAGTACTCCTCCTAATGCTCCCCAAAATTACTAAAGTAAATAATACTGTGTCTCTCTCTACTCTAGTCTCACTCTCTATAAACGGAGAGGACGCCAGCCACGTCCTCTCCCTATCAATCTCAATGCACGTGTGAAAATGGCGGCGATGTTTTATTCAAGTACGTGGATTATCCCTGGATTTGCCGAGGAGCCTGGACCACTGGATCTGGTGAGTAGAATTTATTCAACAGGTACCCCTTGGATTCTACTGGAGAAGAGGACCGACCTGCGTGTGAACATAAGGTAAGTATGTATGTATGTTTGTGTGCATGTATGTAATAAATCTTTACTTTCACGGTGTGTGTGTCTTGTCTTTTTTTGGGTATTTTTTTAGTAATAGTACTACAGGTACCAGCGGGCCCGTTTTTCCGCCGCATGCTGGTACTTGTGGTTCTCCAAGTACCAGCATGCGGGGGAGGCTTGCTGGGCCTTGTAGTACTGCTACTAAAAACAATATCTTTTCATTATCACAAAAGGCTATCAGCCCCCCCATCCGCAGCCCATTGGATGGGGGGGGACAGCCTCGGGCTTCACCCCTGGCCCTTGGGTGGCTGGGGGGGGGGACCCCTTGATTGAAGGGGTCCCCACTCCCCCAGGGTACCCCGGCCAGGGGTGACTAGTTGGATTTTTGATGCCACGGCCGCAGGGCACTATATAAAAGTGACCCCCGGCTGTGGCATTATCTGTCCAGCTAGTGGAGCCCGGTGCTGGTTTTAAAAATACGGGGGACCCCTACTCTTTTTGTCCCCCGTATTTTTGGAACCAGGACCAGGCGCAGAGCCCGATGCTGGTTGCTTAAATATGGGGGAACCCCTGTCAATTTTTTTCCCATATTTCTGCAACCAGGATCGGCTCAAAGAGCCCGAGGCTGGTTATGCTTAGGAGGGGGGACCCCACGCAATTTTTTTTGAAAAAATAATCACTTTCCCACCCCTTCCCACTGATATACATGCACGGATCTCATGGATCCGTGTAGAGATGAGCGGGTTCGGTTCCTCGGAATCCGAACCCGCCCGAACTTCAGCTTTTTTTACACGGATCCGAGCGACTCGGATCTTCCCGCCTTGCTCGGTTAACCCGAGCGCGCCCGAACGTCATCATGACGCTGTCGGATTCTCGCGAGGCTCGGATTCTATCGCGAGACTCGGATTCTATATAAGGAGCCGCGCGTCGCCGCCATTTTACACGTGCATTGAGATTGATAGTGAGAGGACGTGGCTGGCGTCCTCTCCGTTTAGAGAAGAAATAGATAGGAGAGTGAGAGTGAGACAGTGACACTTCATTTACTGGAGCTTAGGAGGAGTACTCAGACAGAGAGTGCAGAATTTTGCTGATAGTATTAGTTAGTTATACTAGTGACAGAGTGAGACAGTGACACTTCATTTACTGGAGCTTAGGAGGAGTACTCAGACAGAGAGTGCAGAATTTTGCTGATAGTATTAGTTAGTTATACTAGTGACTGACCAGTGACCACCAGTGCAGTTTTATATTATTTAATATAATCCGTTCTCTGCCTGAAAAAACGATACACAGTGACTCAGTCACATACCATATCTGTGCTCAGCCCAGTGTGCTGCTGCATCATCTATATATAATATCTGACTGTGCTCACACAGCTTAATTGTGGGGGAGACTGGGGAGCAGTTAGGTTATAGCAGGAGCCAGGAGTACATATTAAAATTAAACAGTGCACACTTTTTTTCTGCAGGAGTGCCACTGCCAGTGTGACTGACCAGTGACCTGACCACCAGTATATAGTATACTATATTGTATTGTGAATGTCTGCCTGTAAAAGTTAAACACACGTCGTGTGACTTGTGTGGTGTTTTTTTATTCTATAAAATAAAAAACTCATTCTGCTGACAGACAGTGTCCAGCAGGTCCGTCATTATATAATATATACCTGTCCGGCTGCAGTAGTGATATATATATATTTTTTATATCATTATTTATCATCCAGTCGCAGCAGACACAGTACGGTAGTTCACGGCTGTAGCTACCTCTGTGTCGGCACTCGGCAGTCCATCCATAATTGTATACCACCTACCCGTGGTTTTTTTTTCTTTCTTCTTTATACATACTACATCTCATTATCATCCAGTCTATATTAGCAGCAGACACAGTACAGTACGGTAGTCCACGGCTGTAGCTACCTCTGTGTCGGCACTCGGCAGTCCATCCATAATTGTATACCACCTACCCGTGGTTTTTCTTTCTTTCTTCTTTATACATACATACTACATCTCTTTATCAACCAGTCTATATTAGCAGCAGACACAGTACGGTAGTCCACGGCTGTAGCTACCTCTGTGTCGGCACTCGGCAGTCCGTCCATAATTGTATACCACCTACCCGTGGTTTTTTTTTCTTTCTTCTTTATACATACATACTACATCTCTTTATCAACCAGTCTATATTAGCAGCAGACACAGTACGGTAGTCCACGGCTGTAGCTACCTCTGTGTCGGCACTCGGCAGTCCGTCCATAATTGTATACCACCTACCCGTGGTTTTTTTTTCTTTCTTCTTTATACATACATACTACATCTCATTATCATCCAGTCTATATTAGCAGCAGACACAGTACAGTACAATAGTCCACGGCTGTAGCTACCTCTGTGTCGGCACTCGGCAGTCCATCCATAATTGTATACTAGTATCCATCCATCTCCATTGTTTACCTGAGGTGCCTTTTAGTTGTGCCTATTAAAATATGGAGAACAAAAATGTTGAGGTTCCAAAATTAGGGAAAGATCAAGATCCACTTCCACCTCGTGCTGAAGCTGCTGCCACTAGTCATGGCCGAGACGATGAAATGCCAGCAACGTCGTCTGCCAAGGCCGATGCCCAATGGCATAGTACAGAGCATGTCAAATCCAAAACACCAAATATCAGTAAAAAAAGGACTCCAAAACCTAAAATAAAATTGTCGGAGGAGAAGCGTAAACTTGCCAATATGCCATTTACCACACGGAGTGGCAAGGAACGGCTGAGGCCCTGGCCTATGTTCATGGCTAGTGGTTCAGCTTCACATGAGGATGGAAGCACTCAGCCTCTCGCTAGAAAACTGAAAAGACTCAAGCTGGCAAAAGCACCGCAAAGAACTGTGCGTTCTTCGAAATCCCAAATCCACAAGGAGAGTCCAATTGTGTCGGTTGCGATGCCTGACCTTCCCAACACTGGACGTGAAGAGCATGCGCCTTCCACCATTTGCACGCCCCCTGCAAGTGCTGGAAGGAGCACCCGCAGTCCAGTTCCTGATAGTCAGATTGAAGATGTCAGTGTTGAAGTACACCAGGATGAGGAGGATATGGGTGTTGCTGGCGCTGGGGAGGAAATTGACCAGGAGGATTCTGATGGTGAGGTGGTTTGTTTAAGTCAGGCACCCGGGGAGACACCTGTTGTCCGTGGGAGGAATATGGCCGTTGACATGCCTGGTGAAAATACCAAAAAAATCAGCTCTTCGGTGTGGAAGTATTTCACCAGAAATGCGGACAACATTTGTCAAGCCGTGTGTTGCCTTTGTCAAGCTGTAATAAGTAGGGGTAAGGACGTTAACCACCTCGGAACATCCTCCCTTATACGTCACCTGCAGCGCATTCATAATAAGTCAGTGACAAGTTCAAAAACTTTGGCCGACAGCGGAAGCAGTCCACTGACCAGTAAATCCCTTCCTCTTGTAACCAAGCTCACGCAAACCACCCCACCAACTCCCTCAGAGTCAATTTCCTCCTTCCCCAGGAATGCCAATAGTCCTGCAGGCCATGTCACTGGCAATTCTGACGAGTCCTCTCCTGCCTGGGATTCCTCCGATGCATCCTTGCGTGTAACGCCTACTGCTGCTGGCGCTGCTGTTGTTGCTGCTGGGAGTCGATGGTCATCCCAGAGGGGAAGTCGTAAGCCCACTTGTACTACTTCCAGTAAGCAATTGACTGTCCAACAGTCCTTTGCGAGGAAGATGAAATATCACAGCAGTCATCCTGCTGCAAAGCGGATAACTGAGGCCTTGACAACTATGTTGGTGTTAGACGTGCGTCCGGTATCCGCCGTTAGTTCACAGGGAACTAGACAATTTATTGAGGCAGTGTGCCCCCGTTACCAAATACCATCTAGGTTCCACTTCTCTAGGCAGGCGATACCGAGAATGTACACGGACGTCAGAAAAAGACTCACCAGTGTCCTAAAAAATGCAGTTGTACCCAATGTCCACTTAACCACGGACATGTGGACAAGTGGAGCAGGGCAGGGTCAGGACTATATGACTGTGACAGCCCACTGGGTAGATGTATGGACTCCCGCCGCAAGAACAGCAGCGGCGGCACCAGTAGCAGCATCTCGCAAACGCCAACTCTTTCCTAGGCAGGCTACGCTTTGTATCACCGCTTTCCAGAATACGCACACAGCTGAAAACCTCTTACGGCAACTGAGGAAGATCATCGCGGAATGGCTTACCCCAATTGGACTCTCCTGTGGATTTGTGGCATCGGACAACGCCAGCAATATTGTGTGTGCATTAAATATGGGCAAATTCCAGCACGTCCCATGTTTTGCACATACCTTGAATTTGGTGGTGCAGAATTTTTTTAAAAACGACAGGGGCGTGCAAGAGATGCTGTCGGTGGCCAGAAGAATTGCGGGACACTTTCGGCGTACAGGCACCACGTACAGAAGACTGGAGCACCACCAAAAACTACTGAACCTGCCCTGCCATCATCTGAAGCAAGAAGTGGTAACGAGGTGGAATTCAACCCTCTATATGCTTCAGAGGTTGGAGGAGCAGCAAAAGGCCATTCAAGCCTATACAATTGAGCACGATATAGGAGGTGGAATGCACCTGTCTCAAGTGCAGTGGAGAATGATTTCAACGTTGTGCAAGGTTCTGATGCCCTTTGAACTTGCCACACGTGAAGTCCGTTCAGACACTGCCAGCCTGAGTCAGGTCATTCCCCTCATCAGGCTTTTGCAGAAGAAGCTGGAGACATTGAAGGAGGAGCTAACACGGAGCGATTCCGCTAGGCATGTGGGACTTGTGGATGCAGCCCTTAATTCGCTTAACAAGGATTCACGGGTGGTCAATCTGTTGAAATCAGAGCACTACATTTTGGCCACCGTGCTCGATCCTAGATTTAAAACCTACCTTGGATCTCTCTTTCCGGCAGACACAAGTCTGCTGGGGTTGAAAGACCTGCTGGTGAGAAAATTGTCAAGTCAAGCGGAACGCGACCTGTCAACATCTCCTCCTTCACATTCTCCCGCAACTGGGGGTGCGAGGAAAAGGCTCAGAATTCCGAGCCCACCCGCTGGCGGTGATGCAGGGCAGTCTGGAGCGACTGCTGATGCTGACATCTGGTCCGGACTGAAGGACCTGACAACGATTACGGACATGTCGTCTACTGTCACTGCATATGATTCTCTCAACATTGAAAGAATGGTGGAGGATTATATGAGTGACCGCATCCAAGTAGGCACGTCACACAGTCCGTACTTATACTGGCAGGAAAAAGAGGCAATTTGGAGGCCCTTGCACAAACTGGCTTTATTCTACCTAAGTTGCCCTCCCACAAGTGTGTACTCCGAAAGAGTGTTTAGTGCCGCCGCTCACCTTGTCAGCAATCGGCGTACGAGGTTACATCCAGAAAATGTGGAGAAGATGATGTTCATTAAAATGAATTATAATCAATTCCTCCGCGGAGACATTGACCAGCAGCAATTGCCTCCACAAAGTACACAGGGAGCTGAGATGGTGGATTCCAGTGGGGACGAATTGATAATCTGTGAGGAGGGGGATGTACACGGTGATATATCGGAGGATGATGATGAGGTGGACATCTTGCCTCTGTAGAGCCAGTTTGTGCAAGGAGAGATTAATTGCTTCTTTTTTGGGGGGGGTCCAAACCAACCCGTCATATCAGTCACAGTCGTGTGGCAGACCCTGTCACTGAAATGATGGGTTGGTTAAAGTGTGCATGTCCTGTTTATACAACATAAGGGTGGGTGGGAGGGCCCAAGGACAATTCCATCTTGCACCTCTTTTTTCTTTTATTTTTCTTTGCGTCATGTGCTGTTTGGGGAGGGTTTTTTGGAAGGGCCATCCTGCGTGACACTGCAGTGCCACTCCTAGATGGGCCCGGTGTTTGTGTCGGCCACTAGGGTCGCTTATCTTACTCACACAGTCAGCTACCTCATTGCGCCTCTTTTTTTCTTTGCGTCATGTGCTGTTTGGGGAGGGTTTTTTGGAAGGGCCATCCTGCGTGACACTGCAGTGCCACTCCTAGATGGGCCCGGTGTTTGTGTCGGCCACTAGGGTCGCTTATCTTACTCACACAGTCAGCTACCTCATTGCGCCTCTTTTTTTCTTTGCGTCATGTGCTGTTTGGGGAGGGTTTTTTGGAAGGGACATCCTGCGTGACACTGCAGTGCCACTCCTAGATGGGCCCGGTGTTTGTGTCGGCCACTAGGGTCGCTTATCTTACTCACACAGTCAGCTACCTCATTGCGCCTCTTTTTTTCTTTGCGTCATGTGCTGTTTGGGGAGGGTTTTTTGGAAGGGACATCCTGCGTGACACTGCAGTGCCACTCCTAGATGGGCCCGGTGTTTGTGTCGGCCACTAGGGTCGCTTATCTTACTCACACAGTCAGCTACCTCATTGCGCCTCTTTTTTTCTTTGCGTCATGTGCTGTTTGGGGAGGGTTTTTTGGAAGGGACATCCTGCGTGACACTGCAGTGCCACTCCTAGATGGGCCCGGTGTTTGTGTCGGCCACTAGGGTCGCTTATCTTACTCACACAGTCAGCTACCTCATTGCGCCTCTTTTTTTCTTTGCGTCATGTGCTGTTTGGGGAGGGTTTTTTGGAAGGGACATCCTGCGTGACACTGCAGTGCCACTCCTAGATGGGCCCGGTGTTTGTGTCGGCCACTAGGGTCGCTTATCTTACTCACACAGTCAGCTACCTCATTGCGCCTCTTTTTTTCTTTGCGTCATGTGCTGTCTGGGGAGGGTTTTTTGGAAGGGACATCCTGCGTGACACTGCAGTGCCACTCCTAGATGGGCCCGGTGTTTGTGTCGGCCACTAGGGTCGCTTATCTTACTCACACAGCGACCTCGGTGCAAATTTTAGGACTAAAAATAATATTGTGAGGTGTGAGGTATTCAGAATAGACTGAAAATGAGTGTAAATTATGGTTTTTGAGGTTAATAATACTTTGGGATCAAAATGACCCCCAAATTCTATGATTTAAGCTGTTTTTTAGGGTTTTTTGAAAAAAACACCCGAATCCAAAACACACCCGAATCCGACAAAAAAAATTCGGTGAGGTTTTGCCAAAACGCGGTCGAACCCAAAACACGGCCGCGGAACCGAACCCAAAACCAAAACACAAAACCCGAAAAATTTCCGGCGCTCATCTCTAGATCCGTGCATGCCTATCCAATCACGAATAAAAAAAGCAGGTCTGTTTTTTTTAAGCACTTTTTTACGAGTTGTAATTTTTCACGGCAGTGTTTTGTTTTGTTTTGCTTTGCACTTCTTAGTAAATGACCGAGATTCATACTTAAACAGCCGCGTTTTGACCGATGGTGTATTCATTCGTGATTTTTTTCCTAGGACTTCCAAATATTACGAATGCCCTCATCACTGCCGTGATTTGAGTTTAGTAAATTACCGAGATGACACTTTGATGAAAAAACGGCATCTCGGTCAAAATCGGGACCTTAGTAAATTTACCCCAGTGTGTGATAATGTGGATAATGCGCAATAATATGCAACCAGGCAGAACAATGTAGAACAGTGTGTGATAATGTGGATAATGCGCAATAATATGCAACCAGGCAGAACAATGTAGAACAGTGTGTGATAATGTGGGTAATGCACAATATGTATACCAATGCCGGTGGGATTAGGGACAATGGGTCCTAGCGCCCTGCAGCCAAGGCCTGCGGTCTGACTAACAGTGGGGGGCTACAATGGGGCTTAGCGCCCTCTGCAGCTCAGGCTTGCCTAACCATGGAGGTAACAATGAGGCCTAGCGCCCTCTGCAGATCAGGTCTGCAGCCTGCCTAACGGTGGGAAGCAACAATGGGGACTCGGGGCCTAGCGCCGACGTTGGTGGTGTGGTGGGGGAAGAAAAGAGGGGAGCAAGAATGGGCAGTAGGAAAAACAGAAAGCCTCACTGAGGGCTTACCTAATCCACCGACGTCCCGATCTCCGGCTCCAGTAGTGGGTCGCCCGCAGGGCCGCCTCCGCTGGCCGCACTGACCTCCTTCTCGTGGGCGCGCCTGGTGATGCGTGGTCCGGCAGCGGGGACGGGAGGCTCCAGACCAGCAGCAGGGGGTGAAGCCGGCCGCGCTGATATCTTCACACACGCAGAGGGTAACAGATACCCTACTATGGCATTTTAGATGCTATGGCTTTCTATATGACACTATACAGTGAACAGGGCGTATATTATGAGTCAAAACTATTGTATTCTGCTACTTAGCAACAAACAGTATGAAAATTATCGCTGCCAGAGCGCTTTGCTGTGGTTTTCTGCGGACGTTCCTATAGGGCGTATATGCAGCAATTTCCCCTGCTGCATCTAGAGAGGTGAACATGTAGGCATAACAAAATAGGATGTTAAATACTTTTCTCGTAGTCCATAAGGGATATTGGGAACAGAATTAGTAAAATGGGGTATAAACGGGTCCAAAGGAGCCAATGCACTTTCAATTTCTTCCACTGGGTGTGCTGGCTCCTCTCCTCTATGCATCCTCCTACAGCTCAATTATAGGTAAAACAGTGCCCGAAGGAGAATGACATACTTGAGAGAAGGAACATAACAAGTATGGTGAGATTTGAATGCCAGCACACCAACACATAACTAAAGGGCCCTACACATTGTCCGATCCGCCGTCGAGCTGCCCGACGACGGATACGGCCGACGGGCGACCCTGCGGCGGGGGGTAGTGCACCCCGCCCCCCCCCCCCCGGCTCCACTGAAGTGCAGGCAAATATGGACGACAGGGTACCAGCGATGAACGAGTGCGGGGCCGCGCATCGTTCATCGCAGGTGACTCCACACTCAAAGATATGAACGGTACTGTATCTCAGTCAATAATGAACGAGATCGTTCATATCTTTGATGATTGTCGGCCAGTGTGAAGGGCCTATTAGCCAGCAAAGTCTGGCAACATTAACAGCAACAGCTGAACAGGAACACGTAACAGAGAACCTGCAGAAAGTCACCGCACAGAGGCGGGCGCCCAATATCCCTTAGGGACTACGAGAAAAGGATTTACTGATAGGTATTTAAAATCCTATTTTCTCTAGCATCCATAAGGGATAATGGGGACAGAATTAGTATGATGGGGATGTCCCAAAGCTTCCAGAACAGGCGGGAACATGTGGAGACAACTGCAGCACCGCCTGCCCAAACTGGGTATCCTCTTTGGCCAGGGTATCAAACTTGTAGAACTTCACAAAGGTGTTCATCCCCAACCAGGTAGCAGCTCGGCATAGTTGCAGGGCCGATACTCCACGGGCAGCCACCCAGGAAGAACCCACCGATCTAGTAGAGTGGGCCTTCAGAGACTGTGGAACCTGTAAGGCTGCCGACACATAGGCTTGTTGGATAGTAAGTCTAATCCAACGAGCAATGGACTGCTTTGAAGCAGGGCAACCCTTTTTTCACGCATCATACAGCACGAACAAGGAATCTGTCTTCCTGATCCGAGCTGTCCTCTTGACATAAATTTTCAAGGCTCACACTGCATCCAATGCCCCCGGAAGAGCAGAAGTGTCAAAACCGGATGGAATCACAATAGGTTGATTCAAGTGAAACGCGGACACCACCTTCGGCAGGAACTGCTGTCTAGTCCTGAGCTCCGCTCTGTTCTCGTAAAAGACCAAGTACGGACTTTTGCACCCCAATTCTGAGACACACCTAGCAGAAACCAGGGCCAGTAACATCACCGTTTTCCACGTGAGGTACTTATCTTCTACCGTCGTCAGAGGTTCCAAACCAGGAGGACTGTAGAAAGTGTAACACTACATCCAGATCCCAAGGTGCCGTAGGCGGCACGAAAGGAGGTTGTATGTGAAGCACCCATTGCAAGAAGGTCTGAACTCCCGGAAAGAGAGCCAACTTCTTCTGAAAGATGGAAAGAGCTGAAATCTGGACCTTAATGGATCCCAGACGCAAGCCTTTATCCACTCCAGCCTGCAGGAAATGGAGGAACCTTCCCAAGTGGAATTCTGCAGAGGGATATTTGCGTTCCTCGCACCAAGAGACATATCTCAGCCAGATATGATGATAGAGTTTTGATGTCACAGGTTTTCTGGCTTGCACCATAGTGGCAATGACCTTTTTGGAAAGTCCTTTGTTAGCTAGGATGTTCCGCTCAATTTCCATGCCGTCAAAAGAAGCCGCCTGTAAGTCCGGGTAGACGAACGGTTCTTGTTGAAGAAGATCCCTTCTTAGTGGCAGAGGCCAAGGGTCCTCTATGGACAATTCCAGAAGAGCCGTGTACCACGCTCCTCGGGGCCAATCAAGATTGCTTCCACTCTTTGATGTCTGACCCGCTTGAGCACCCTTGGGATCAGAGGAATCGGAGGAACAGGTAGACCAGCTGGTAAGGCCAAGGCGAAGTCAGCGCATCCACTGCACTCGCCTGAGGGTCCCTGTTTCGTGAGCAATAGCATCGAAGCTTCCTGTTGAGACGAGAGGCCATCAATGGGGGTCTAGCGCCCTCTGACGCTCAGGGCAATCCCACCTGTCGATGATCAGTTGGAACACCTGAGGGTGTAATCCCCTATCCCCCGGGTGGAGATCGTGGCTACTTAGGAAGTCCGCCTCCCAGTTGTCCACTCCCGGAATGAAGATTGCGGACAGCGCTTTTGCATTTCTTTCTGCCCAGAGGAGTATTCTTGGCACTTCTCGCATGCAGGCCCTGCTTTTTGTCCCTCCTTGTCGATTGATGAATGCCACCGCCGTGGCGTTGTCCGACTGCACCTGGATCACCTGATCTTGTAGTAGATGAGACACCTGAAGCAGAGCATTGTGGATAGCCCGAAGTACCAGAATGTTGATTGGAAGTAGGGCCTCTTGGGCAGACCACCTGGCCTGGAACTGCGCCCCTGGGGTGACAGCTCCCCATCCTCTTAGACTCGCATCCGTCGTGAGGAGGATCCAATCCTGAATTCCAAAGCGTCGTCCTTCCAGCAGGTTGGAAGACTGTAGCCACCACAGGGGAGAAATCCTGGACTGGGGTGACAACCGTATCATCCGGTGCATCTGAAGATGGGATCCGGACCACTTGTTCAGGATGTTGAATTGGAACGATCTGGCATGAAACCTTCCGAATTGTATCGCCTCGTACGAGGCCACCATCTTTCCCAACAATCTATGCAAAGATGAATAGAGACTCGAGCCGGTCTGAGCACCATGCGAACCATTTCTTGAAGTGTTCTCACTTTTTCCTCTTGGAGAAACACTCTCTGTGCTACAGTATCCAGTAGCATCCCAAGAAACAGGAGCCGCTAAGTCGGTTCCAGGTGGAAATTCTGTAGATTGAGGATCCACCCGTGGGGAGACAGAAGTTGGATAGTGCGATCTACAGTATATTGAGCAAAAGAAGCTCCCTGGAGTTCACTTTTATCAGGAGATCATCCAGGTATGGAATCACATTGACTCGCTGGACCCTGAGTTGAAACATAATTTCCGTCATCACCTTCGTGAACATCCCCGGAGCTGTAGACAGACCAAAGGGCAACGCCTGAAACTGGTAGTGATCGTTCAGTAGGGCAAACCTCAGATAGGCCTGACGAGGAGGCCAAATTGGGATATGGAGGTAAGCATCCTTGATATTCAGGGACACTAGAAATTCCTGTTGTTCCAGGCCTGCGATCAACGCTCTCAAAGATTCCATCTTGAATTTGAAAACCTTCAGGTGAAAACTTCAGGTTCAGAATGGATTTGGTGCCACGAACAGACTGGAGTAGTAACCCTGTCCTTGTTGTAGCAGGGGCACCGGAACAATGACCTAGGACTGGAACAATTTGTCTATGGCCAGAAGCAGCGTACCACGCCTGATTTGAAAAATCGCTGGGGAGGAGTACCGTCGAACTCCAGCTTGAAACCCTGAGAGATAAGGTTCCTTACCCAAGCATCGTGGCAGGAACCGTCCCAGATGTGGCTGAAGTGACGCAACAGAGCTCCCACCACGAGGTCCCCTCGGGGTGGGTGGGGTCCGTCATACTAGAGTTCTGGTTCTGAGATCCGGTGATGGCTGGTTTCTTAAATTTTCCCCTGGAGTCTCTAGCCGCGTTGGAGGCACCTCTGGCCCTAGATCGAAATCTGGGGGACCGAAAGGACTGAGTAGACGGTCCTGGGTATGAACGTTTAGCAGGTGGTGCCTCTGAAGGGAGAAATGTGGATTTTCCAGCAGTAGCTTTGAAAATCCATGTGTCCAGTTCACCACCAAAGAGCTATTCACCTGTGAAGGGAAGAGATTCCACATTACGTTTGGATTCAGCATCAGCAATCCACTGACGCAACCATATGGCAGCCATAGCCGTGGTTCTAGCATTAATATTGCCAATCTCTTTAAGGGAGTCACATAGAACCCTTGCCGTGTCCTGAATATGATTCAGGAAGGCAACAGTATTAACTAAGGTCATATCACCTGAGAGACCTTCTTTAATTTGATTAGCCCAGGAATGAATTGCATGTGCCATCTAGCAACCTGCAATGACCAGTCTTTGAGCTACACCTGCAGCAGTGTAGATAGATTTCAGAGTTGTCCCAATTTTTCTATCTGCAGGGTCGTTTACCGTAAAGGAGCCTGAAGTACGGAGTACCGCCTTTTTAGAAAGGCGAGAGACTAATACGTCTACTGCAGGAGACTCTTCCCAGAATTTTCTGCCGTCAGGGGCAAATGGAATGTATGCAAAAACCATTTCGACGCCTGATATTTTTTATCTGGATTCTTCCTAGCTATTTTAAATAAGTCATCTAACTCCTTGGAATCAGGAAATGTGACTGCCATTTTATCTTGTGGGAGGAAAAATTACTGCTGATTAGTAACATCCTCCAGGGGAGCTTTAACTCATCCCGTATAGCGCAATATGAGGGGTTCAATACCTTGGGTGGGGGTGGTATCCCCACTTACGGGGTCCACATCATCCTGTATATCATCATCAGTATCTGATAGTAGTGCAGGTAAAGCACGTTTATGTGCCCCCTTAGTAGACGGGGGGATGTTTGGCAGTTAGACTAGCCATTGCTTGTTGCATTCCTGAGTCTCATTGGCATTTGCAGTGAGCTGAGATGACATATCATACATCATAGTTTTGATAGCCCCCAACCAGGAGGGCTCTGGACTCTCTCCCACATTGATATCAGCATTCTGAGATGGTTGACTACACTGCTCACATGATATTGAGCTGGATGAAATAGGAGAGAATCTGGCATTACATACACTGCATGACTTCTGTTTTACCATTGTGATCAGAAAAACAGGTATAATGGGGGTCATTCCGAGTTGTTCGCTCGGTAAATTTCTTCGCATCGCAGCGATTTTCCGCTTAGTGCGCATGCGCAATGTCCGCACTGCGACTGCGCCAAGTAAATTTGCTATGCAGTTAGGAATTTAACTCACGGTTTTTTCTTCGTTCTGGTGTTCGTAATGTGATTGACAGGAAGTGGGTGTTTCTGGGCGGAAACTGGACGTTTTATGGGTGTGTGTGAAAAAACGCTACCGTTTCTGGGAAAAACGCGGGAGTGGCTGGAGAAACGGAGGAGTGTCTGGGCGAACGCTGGGTGTGTTTGTGACGTCAAACCAGGAACGACAAGCACTGAACTGATCGCACTGGCAGAGTAAGTCTCGAGTTACTCAGAAACTGCACAGAGATGTCTTATCGCAATATTGCGAATCTTTCGTTCGCAATTTTGATAAGCTAAGATTCACTCCCAGTAGGCGGCGGCTTAGTGTGTGCAATGCTGCTAAAAGCAGCTTGCGAGCGAACAACTCGGAATGACCCCCATTATACACACACAAACAACCTGATAATCTATATTACAAGCCTGCCATATTGCATGTGAGAGGAGACACAGGAGAGAGGACCCTAGCGCACCCAGCGCTGCACAGTCCCAGAGAGGCTGTCAGCGTTTTTTATGTGTAAACACAGTGAGACTGTTACTGATAAAATCCCTCAAGGGGATGTTACTGTGCACAAGAATAGCGTCTCTCCCCCCCTACACCCGGTACCAGCGATCCAGGAACAGTTTGGAGGAGCTGTGGCAGCTGCTGCTATGCAGAGGAATGCGCCAAAATGTCGCTGAGCAAGCTCTCGTGTAGCTCCATCCCCCGCCATGGCGCCAGAGACACTTTTGTATATTTATACTGGCATGTCTCCCCATGTGTAAAAACCTCACATAAATGCATGGTTTACCCTATGTTAACCAGTATCATGCGGGAGCCATAGTGGGTCCCCCCCAGGAGCGATCCGCCCGCCACACCCGCACTGTCAGCCGCACAGTAAACTGGGGAACCCCCCTAGCGGGGCCCCCAGTTGATACTCACCACCGATGATCACCTTCAGGCAGCGTTAGGGGTGTGCGGCAGCCAAGGCGCCATGCCCCGCTGAACAAACAGCCCCTCAGGACGGTGATCCTGCAGCGGGAGCGCGGCTCTGCACCTCAAGAGACCGATGACCGTCTTCCCCCTAACTCCCACCACGCAGGTATGCCGTTGCCCATACAGCATACTGAAATAAATAAAACTTAAAAAGAAAATTAAGAAAAACTCTGGAGCTATCAGAGTGTGCATCCTCTCCTGAGGGCACTTTTTTCTAAACTGAGCTGAAGGAGGCATAGAGGGGAGCACCCAGCACACCCAGTGGAAAATATTTAAAGTGCACTGGCTCCTTTGGACCCGTCTATACCCCATCATACTAATTCTGTCCCAATATCCCTTATCGATGATAGATAAAATAAGATTTTACTCACCGGTAAATCTATTTCTCGTAGTCCGTAGTGGATGCTGGGGACTCCGTAAGGACCATGGGGAATAGACGGGCTCCGCAGGAGACTGGGCACTCTAAAGAAAGATTTAGTACTACCTGGTGTGCACTGGCTCCTCCTTCTATGCCCCTCCTCCAGACCTCAGTTAAGGAAACTGTGCCCGGAAGAGCTGACATTACAAGGAAAGGATTTTGGAATCCAGGGTAAGACTTATACCAGCCACACCAATCACACCGTATAACTTGTGATAACCTTACCCAGTTAACAGTATGAACAACAACCGAGCATCACTCAACGGATGCCACATAACATAACCTATTATTAAGCAATAACTATATACACGTATTGCAGAAAGTCCGCACTTGGGACGGGCGCCCAGCATCCACTACGGACTATGAGAAATAGATTTACCGGTGAGTAAAATCTTATTT
This sequence comes from Pseudophryne corroboree, assembly GCF_028390025.1. NCBI lineage: Eukaryota > Metazoa > Chordata > Amphibia > Anura > Myobatrachidae > Pseudophryne > Pseudophryne corroboree. The sequence continues at coordinate 246,412,725 of NC_086454.1, read as the reverse complement.
TCTCTAACGTCCTAGTGGATGCTGGGGACTCCGTAAGGACCATGGGGATTATACCAAAGCCTCCAAACGGGCGGGAGAGTGCGGATGACTCTGCAGCACCGAATGGGCAAACACAAGGTCCTCCTCAGCCAGGGTATCAAACTTGTAGAATTTTGCAAATGTGTTCGAACCCGACCAAGTAGCAGCTCGGCAAAGCTGTAATGCCGAGACCACTCGGGCAGCTGCCCAAGAAGAGCCCACCTTCCTTGTGGAATGGGCTTTCACTGATTTTGGATGCGGCAATCCAGCCGCAGAATGAGCCTGCTAAATCGTGGTACAGATCCAGCGAGCAATAGTTTGCTTTGAAGCCAGAGCACCCAGCTTGTTGGATGCATACAGGATAAACAGCGAGTCAGTCTTCCTGACTCCAGCCGTTCTGGTTACATAAATCTTCAAAGCCCGGACTACGTCCAGCAACTTGGGAGTCCTCCAAGGCACGAGTAGCCGCAGGCACCACAATAGGTTGGTTCAAATGAAAAGATGACACCACCTTTGGCAGAAATTGCGGACGAGTCCGCAATTCTGCCCTGTCCATATGGAAAACCAGATAGGGGCTTTTACAAAGCCGCCAATTCTGACACACACCTAGCCGAAGCCAAGGCCAACAGCATGACCACTTTCCACGTGAGATACTTTAGCTCCACAGTCTTAAGTGGCTCAAACCAGTGGGATTTCAGGAAATCCAACACCACGTTAAGATCCCAAGGTGCCACTGGTGGCACAAAAGGGGGCTGAATATGCAGCACTCCCTTAACAAACGTCTGAACCTCAGGCAGTGAAGCCAGTTCTTTTTGAAAGAAAATGGATAGGGCCGAAATCTGGACCTTTATGGACCCTAATTTTAGGCCCATAGCCACACCTGACTGTAGGAAGTGCAGGAATCGACCCAGCTGGAATTCCTCTGTCGGGGCCTTCCTGGCCTCACACCAAGCAACATATTCTTGCCATATACGTTGATAATGCTTTGCTGTCACGTCCTTCCTAGCCTGTATCAGCGTAGGAATAACTTCATCCGGAATGCCCTTTTCCGCTAGGATCCGGCGTTCAACCGCCATGCCGTCAAACGCAGCCGCGGTAAGTCTTGGAACAGACAGGGCCCCTGTTGCAACAGGTCCTGTCTGAGAAGCAGAGGCCACGGGTCCTCTGTGAGCATTTCTTGCAGTTCTGGGTACCAAGTCCTTCTTGGCCAATCCGGAACAATGAGTATTGTTCTCACTCCTCCTTTTCTTACGATTCTCAGCACCTTGGGTATGAGAGGAAGAGTAGGAAACACGTAGACCGACCGGAACACCCACGGTGTTACCAGTGCGTCCACAGCTATCGCCTGAGGGTCCCTTGACCTGGCGCAATTCCTTTTTAGCTTTTTGTTGAGGCGGGACGCCATCATGTCCACCTGTGGCAGTTCCCATCGATTTGCAATCTGCGTGAAGACTTCTTGATGACTTCTTGATGAAGTCCCCACTCTCCCGGGTGGAGGTCGTGTCTGCTGAGGAAGTCTGCTTCCCAGTTGTCCACTCCCGGAATGAACACTGCTGACAGTGCTTGCACGTGATTCTCCGCCCAACGAAAAATCCTGGTGGCTTCTGCCATTGCCACCCTGCTTCTTGTGCCGCCCTGGCGGTTTACATGGGCCACTGCAGTGATGTTGTCTGACTGAATCAGAACTGGTTGGTTTCGAAGCAGAGGCTCCGCTTGACTCAGGGCGTTGTATATGGCCCTTAGTTCCAGGATATTGATGTGCAGACAAGTCTCCTGACTTGACCACAGCCCTTGGAAGTTTCTTCCCTGAGTGACTGCCCCCCATCCTCGGAGGCTTGCATCCGTGGTCACCAGGACCCAGTCCTGTATGCCGAACCCTCGGCCCTCGAGAAGGTGAACACTCTGCAGCCACCACAGAAGAGACACCCTGGCCCTGGGGGACAGGGTGATCAGGCGATGCATCTGAAGATGCGATCCGGAACACTTGTCCAACAGATCCCACTGAAAGATCCTGGCATGGAACCTGCCGAAGGGAATGGCTTTGTATGACGCCACCATCTTTCCCAGGACTCGCGAGCAGTGATGCACCGACACCTGTTTTGGTTTCAGGAGGTCCTTGACCAGAGTCACGAGCTCCTGAGCCTTCTCCTCCGGGAGAAATACCTTCTTCTGGTCTGTATCCAGAATCATGCCCAGGAAGGGCAGACGCTTCGTAGGAATCAGCTGCGACTTTGGAATATTCAGAATCCAGCCGTGCTGCCGCAACACTTCCTGAGAGTGTGCTACGCTGATCAGCAACTGTTCCCTGGACCTCGCCTTTATGAGGAGATCGTCCAAGTATGGGATAATTGTAACTCCTTGCTTCCGAAGGAGCACCATCATCTCCGCCATCACCTTGGTAAATATCCTCGGTGCCGTGGACAGACCAAACGGCAGCGTCTGGAATTGGAAATGACAGTCCTGTACCACAAACCTGAGGTACTCTTGATGAGGCGGATAAATGGGGACATGCAAGTAAGCATCCTTGATGTCCAGAGACACCATGAAATCCCCCTCTTCCAGGCTTGCAATGACCGCTCTGAGTGATTCCATTTTGAACTTGAATTTCTTCAGATAAATGTTCAGGGATTTCAAATTCAAGATTGGTCTGACCGAACTGTCCGGTTTCGGTACTACAAACATAGTGGAATCGTAACCCCTTCCCTGTTGAAGGAGGGGAACCTTTACCACCACCTGCTGGAGATATAGTTTGTGAATGGCCGCCAACACTACCTCCCTTTCCATGGAGGAAGCTGGCAATGCCGATTTTAGGAAACGGTGAAGGGGCGTCACCTCGAATTCCAGCTTGTATCCCTGAGACACAATTTGTATAGCCCAAGGATCCACCCGTGAGCGAACCCACTGGTAGCTGAAATTTCAGAGACGCGCCCCCACCGCTCCTGGCTCCGCCTGTGGAGCCCCAGCGTCATGCGGTGGATTTAGTGGAAGCCGGGGAGGACTTTTGTTCCTGGGAACTAGCTGCGTGGTGCAGCTTTTTTCCTTCACCCCTGCCTCTGGCAAGAAAGGATGCACCTCTGACTTTCTTGTTTTTTTGAGAACGAAAGGACTGCATCTGGTAATACGGTGCTTTCTTTGGCAAGAAATTTGACTTCCCAGCCGAAGCCGTGGAAACGAGGTCCGAGAGAACGTCCCCAAATAATTCCTCACCCTTATAAGGCAAAACCTCCATGTGCTTTTTAGAGTCGGCATCCCCTGTCCATTGCCGAGTCCATAAGACCCTTCTGGCAGAAATGGACAATGCGTTTATTCTAGAGCCCAGCAGGCAAATGTCCCTCTGGGCATCCCGCATATATATGACAGCGTCTTTGATATGTCCCAGGGTCAGTAGAACAGTTTCCCTGTCCAGGGTATCTATCTCCTCCGAGAGATTATCAGTCCATGCTGCTACAGCACTACACATCCAGGCCGAAGCAATTGCTGGCCTCAGTAGTGTACCAGAATGTGTATAAACGGACTTCAGGATAGCTTCCTGCTTTCTATCCGCAGGATCCTTTAGGGCGGCTGTATCCTGAGACGGCAGGGCCACCCTCTTAGATAAGCGTGTCAACGCCTTGTCTACCCTAGGGGAGGATTCCCAGCGTAACCTGTCCGTTGGCGGGAAAGGATACGCCATCAGTAATCTCTTGGAAATTATAACCTTCCTATCAGGGGAATCCCACGCTTTCTCACATAATTCATTTAATTCATGTGAAGGGGGAAAAGTCACTTCTTGCTTTTTCTCCCCATACATATAAACCCTCTTGTCAGGGACAGGGTTTTCCTGTGAAATGTGCAATACATCCTTCATTGCTATAATCATGTAACGGATGGCCTTAGTCATTTTAGGCTGCAACTTTGTATCATCGTCATCGACACTGGAGTCAGAATCCGTGTCGGCATCTGTGTCAACTATCTAGGATATTGGGCGCTTATGAGACCCTGACGGCCTCTGAGCTGTAGGACCAGACATGGGTTGAGACCCTGACTGTCCCAAGGTTTCAGCTTTATCCAACCTTGTATGCAAGGAGCTTACATTATCATTTAACACCTTCCACATATCCATCCAATCAGGTGTCGGCACCGACGGCTGCGACACCACATTCATCTGCACTTGTTCTGCCTCCACGTACCCTTCCTCATCAAACATGTCGACACTGGCGTACCGACACACCGCACACACACACACAGGGAATGCTCTGACTGAGGACTGGACCCCACAAAGGCTTTTGGGGAGACAGAGAGAGAGAGTATGCCAGCACACACCCCAGCGCTATATAACCCAGGGATTACACAGTAACTTAGTGTCTACCCAGTAGCTGCTGTTTGTGATAATTTGCGCCTACATTTATGTGCCCCCCCCCCTCTCTTTTTTACCCTTTTTGCACCTGGATACTGCAGGGGAGAGCCTGGGGACCATCTTTCCAGCGGAGCTGTGAAGAGAAAATGGCGCTGGTGTGCTGAGCAAGAAGGCCCCGCCCCCTCAGCGGCGGGCTTCTGTCCCGCTTCTATGTGTAAAACATGGCGGGGGCTCGTACATATATACAGTACCTGACTGTATATATGTATAATTGTGCCAAAAGGTATCTTAATTGCTGCCCAGGGCGCCCCCCCCTGCGCCCTGCACCCTACAGTGACCGGAGTGTGCGGGTGTGCTGTGGGAGCAATGGCGCACAGCTGCAGTGCTGTGCGCTACCTTAAGTGAAGACAGGAGTCTTCTGCCGCCGATTTCGATGTCTTCATGCTTCTGCTGCTTCTGTACTTCTGGCTCTGCGAGGGGGACGGCGGCGCGGCTCCGGGAACGGACGATCAAGGTTAGGTACCTGTGTTCGATCCCTCTGGAGCTAATGGTGTCCAGTAGCCTAAGAAGCGCAACCTAGCCGCAGTTAGTAGGTTTGCTTCTCTCCCCTCAGTCCCACGTAGCAGAGAGTCTGTTGCCAGCAGAAGCTCTCTGAAAATAAAAAACCTGACAAAATACTTTCTTTTCTAGCAAGCTCAGGAGAGCCCACTAGGAGCACCCAGCTCTGGCCGGGCACAGATTCTAACTGAGGTCTGGAGGAGGGGCATAGAGGGAGGAGCCAGTGCCCACCAGGTAGTACTAAATCTTTCTTTAGAGTGCCCAGTCTCCTGCGGTGCCCGTCTATTCCCCATGGTCCTTACGGAGTCCCCAGCATCCACTAGGACGTTAGAGAAAATAAGAATTTACTCACCGGTAATTCTATTTCTCGTAGTCCGTAGTGGATGCTGGGAACTCCGTAAGGACCATGGGGGATAGACGGGCTCCGCAGGAGACTGGGCACTCTAAGAAAGAATTAGGACTACTGGTGTGCACTGGCTCCTCCCTCTATGCCCCTCCTCCAGACCTCAGTTAGGGAAACTGTGCCCGGAAGAGCTGACACAATAAGGAAAGGATTTTAAATCCCGGGTAAGACTCATACCAGCCACACCAATCACACCGTACAACTCGTGATACTATACCCAGTTAACAGTATGAATAACAACTGAGACTCACGAACAGATGGCTCATAACAATAACCCTTTAGTTAGGCAATAACTATATACAAGTATTGCAGACAATCCGCACTTGGGATGGGCGCCCAGCATCCACTACGGACTACGAGAAATAGAATTACCGGTGAGTAAATTCTTATTTTCTCTGACGTCCTAGTGGATGCTGGGAACTCCGTAAGGACCATGGGGATTATACCAAAGCTCCCAAACGGGCGGGAGAGTGCGGATGACTCTGCAGCACCGAATGAGCAAACTCAAGGTCCTCCTCAGCCAGGGTATCAAACTTGTAGAATTTTGCAAACGTGTTTGATCCCGACCAGGTAGCAGCTCGGCAAAGTTGTAAAGCCGAGACCCCTCGGGCAGCCGCCCAAGAAGAGCCCACCTTCCTCATGGAATGGGCTTTGACTGATTTAGGATGCGGCAGTCCAGCCGCAGAATGTGCAAGTTGAATCGTGGAGCAGATCCAGAGAGCAATAGTCTGCTTAGAAGCAGGAGCACCCAACTTGTTGGGTGCATGCAGGATAAACAGCGAGTCAGTCTTTCTGACTCCAGCCGTCCTGGAAACATACATTTTCAGGGCCCGGACCACGTCCAGCAACTTGGAAGCCTCCAGGTCCCGAGTAGCCGCAAGCACCACAATAGGTTGGTTCAAATGAAACGCTGATACCACCTTAGGGAGGAATTGGGGACGCGTCCTCAATTCTGCTCTGTCCATATGGAAGATCAGATAGGGGCTTTTACAGGACAAAGCCGCCCATTCTGACACCCGCCTAGCCGAAGCCAAGGCCAAAAGCATGACCACTTTCCACGTGAGATATTTTAATTCCACGGTCTGAAGTGGCTCAAACCAATGTGATTTCAGGAAATCCAACACAACGTTGAGATCCCAAGGTGCCACTGGGGGCACAAAAGGGGGCTGAATATGCAGCACTCCCTTAACAAACGTCTGAACTTCAGGCAGTGAAGCCAGTTCTTTTTGAAAGAAAATAGACAGGGCTGAAATCTGGACTTTAATGGATCCCAATTTTAGGCCCATAGTCACTCCTGACTGTAGGAAGTGCAGAAATCGACCCAGCTGAAATTCTTCTGTGGGGGCCTTCATAGCCTCACACCAAGCAACATATTTTCGCCATATGCGGTGATAGTGCTTTGCTGTCACATCTTTCCTAGCTTTTATTAGCGTAGGAATGACCTCAACCGGAATGCCCTTTTCCATCAGGATCCGGCGTTCAACCGCCATGCCGTCAAACGCAGCCGCGGTAAGTCTTGGAACAGACAGGGCCCCTGCTGTAGCAGGTCCAGTCTGAGAGGCAGAGGCCACGGGTCCTCTGAGATCATTTCTTGTAGTTCCGGGTACCAAGTCCTTCTTGGCCAATGCGGAACGATGAGTATAGTTCTTACTCCTCTTTATCTTATTATCCTCAGCACCTTCGGTATGAGAGGAAGAGGAGGGAACACATAAACCGACTGGTACACCCACGGTGTCACTAGAGCGTCCACAGCTATTGCCTGAGGGTCCCTTGACCTGGCGCAATATCTGTTTAGCTTTTTGTTTAGGCGGGACGCCATCATGTCCACCTGTGGCCTTTCCCAACGGTTTACAATCAGTTGGAAGACTTCTGGATGAAGTCCCCACTCTCCCGGGTGGAGGTCGTGCCTGCTGAGGAAGTCTGCTTCCCAGTTGTCTACTCCCGGAATGAACACTGCTGACAGTGCTAACACGTGATTTTCCGCCCATCGGAGAATCCTTGTGGCTTCTGCCATCGCCATCCTGCTTCTTGTGCCGCCCTGTCGGTTTACATGGGCGACCGCCGTGATGTTGTCTGACTGAATCAGCACCGGCTGGTTTTGAAGCAGGGGTCTTGCCTGACTTAGGGCATTGTAAATAGCCCTTAGTTCCAGAATATTTATGTGTAGGGAAGCCTCCTGACTCGACCATTGTCCTTGGAAGTTCCTTCTCTGCGTGACTGCCCCCCAACCCCGGAGGCTTACATCCGTGGTCACCAGGACCCAGTCCTGTATGCCGAATCTGCGGCCCTCGAGAAGATGAGCACTCTGCAGCCACCACAGCAGAGACACCCTGGCCCTCGGGGACAGGGTGATCAGCCGATGCATCTGAAGATGCGATCCGGACCACTTGTCTAACAGATCCCACTGAAAGATCCTTGCATGGAACCTGCCGAATGGAATTGCTTCGTAAGAAGCTACCATCTTTCCCAGGACTCGCGTGCAGTGATGCACCGACACCTGTTTTGGTTTCAGGAGGTCTCTGACCAGAGATGACAACTCCTTGGCCTTCTCCTCCGGGAGAAACACCTTCTTCTGTTCTGTGTCCAGAATCATACCCAGGAACAGCAGACGCGTCGTAGGAACCAGCTGCGACTTTGGAATATTCAGAATCCAGCCGTGCTGTTGTAGCACTTCCTGAGATAGTGCTACTCTGACCAACAACTGCTCCCTGGACCTCGCCTTTATAAGGAGATCGTCCAAGTACGGGATAATTATAACTCCCTTCATTCGAAGGAGTATCATCATTTCGGTTATTACCTTGGTAAATACCCTCGGTGCCGTGGACAGACCAAACGGCAACGTCTGGAATTGGTAATGGCAGTCTTGTACCACAAAACGGAGGTACACCTGGTGAGGTGGGTAAATGGGGACATGCAGGTAAGCATCCTTGATGTCCAGTGATACCATGTAATCCCCTTCTTCCAGGCTTGCAATAACCGCCCTGAGCGATTCCATTTTGAACTTGAACCTTCTTATATAAGTGTTCAAGGATTTCAAATTTAGAATGGGTCTCACCGAACCGTCTGGTTTCGGTACCACAAACATTGTGGAATAGTAACCCCGTCCCTGTTGAAGGAGGGGAACTTTTATTATCACCTGCTGGAGGTACAGCTTGTGAATTGCCGCCAGCACTACCTCCCTGTCCGGGGGAGTAGCTGGCAAGGCTGATTTGAGGTAACGGCGAGGGGGAGACGTCTCGAATTCCAGCTTGTATCCCTGAGATACCACTTGTAGAACCCAGGGATCCACCTGTGAGCGAACCCACCGGTCGCTGAAGTTCCGGAGACGGGCCCCCACCGCACCAGGCTCCACCAGTGGAGCCCCAGCGTCATGTGGTGGATTTAGTGGAAGCAGGGGAGGATTTCTGTTCTTGGGAACTGGCTGTATGGTGCAGCTTTTTCCCTCTACCCCTGCCTCTGGGCAGAAAGGACGCGCCTTTAACCCGCTTGCCTTTCTGGGGCCGAAAGGACTGTACCTGATAATACGGTGCTTTCTTTGGCTGTGAGGGAACCTGGGGTAAAAATGTCGACTTCCCAGCTGTCGCTGTGGAAACGAGGTCCGAGAGACCATCCCCAAACAATTCCTCACCCTTGCAAGGCAAAACCTCCATGTGCCTTTTAGAATCCGCATCACCTGTCCACTGCCGAGTCCATAATACTCTCCTGGCAGAAATGGACATTGCATTTATTCTAGATGCCAGCCGGCAAATATCCCTCTGTGCATCTCTCATGTATAAGACTATGTCTTGTCAAAGTCGGAAAAATATCATGCTACACGTTGCCATATATTCACCTCATGCGCTTGAACGCTGCACGTACACATTCTCTCCCGTGCGTGCGCATATTCGCAGTTGCGTGACGGCGCCTCCTCGGCCATGCGCTCGAGCGCATGGTATGTGCATTTACGGTAGAGTTTGTGTGCGTCTAGCGGGCGACTCAATCGTTAAATAATAAAACCAAATAGTATGTTTTATAGATAATGTTCCCCTTAATAATAACTGTAAGTTTGTTTAATGTAACTGGTCCCTGGACAGAGGAATTCCTCTTTGCATGGTACGAAGGGTCAGACAGGGTTTGAGCAGTTGTGTTTGGTACCTAACTAAAGAACATTTTATTAGAAACAATCCGGTGCTGGTTAGGTAAAGATTAATCGCTCCTGCGTATAGTTATGTCTATTAGTAGTTTCTGGACATTTACTATATTTGCGGTTCATTATCCATGCGGCGGAAATTCTGAGATTCCCTCCCACCTGAGCAGTTTGATATAGTCACAGCCCACCTGTTCAAACTAACCTATGACCTTTTGTTATAATGCGGAGAGACATTCCTGTGTCCAATGAACAATAAGATTGTAGGGCCCTTTGTAGTACACTGTATGTTGTGTATATAAGGGTCACTGTCCCCAGACCGGCCAGTACTCTATCTCATCAACATTTATCTCTGATAATTGGAGGACTGGATCCGGTTGCGCTAGCGAGTGTTCCCCGTATGGTATGTTTCTCTGTGGCCACTTTGTTACCCGTTTAATGTTAGCCATTCATTCTTAGTCTATGTATTTGTGTTTGCGATCGTTCGCTGTTGTGTATATTTTTGTTTAGTTATTCTGTTAGTTATTAATGTTAGCCTGTAGTGTATAAGCTGTTATTGTATCTCTTTTTCCTTTTACTTACTTACATCGTTTAGTAAAGGTGTTGGAACCTTAGCAAGGAGTGTGTTTCACCATTTGTTATTAAGGGTTGCTGAGCATCTCAATCGCTCACACAGCTAGCTTACAGACCAAGGTTAAACAGTATTATATCATTGCAGTATCTCAACACTAAGAATTACAGTATAAGTATACTCTGTGTAAGGTTTAAAAGGTTATTATCTGTGTGTACGCTCGCTGTGTCTATTCCGTACTCACAGCGCAGCGTGTGTACGTAACTTGCGTACCACGTGCGGGGTCTTTGTACGCAAATAGCGTACGAAGTGCGTAGCACGTGCACGAGGGACAGCGGCCATTACGGCTTCACGATATTAGTAAATAGCTTGTGTTCTACGGTAAATAATCAGCTTTATCAATTGGGGCCTCGTCCGTCCTCCACATATCCGCACTAGCGAACACAGACTTTATCTATCAGCAAAGGGCAGGAAGGCAGTATCCCTTCGCATCCGTATTGGTGGTGAGGGATACAGTGTTGCTGACTAGATAAGCGTCTGTTTCGCTACGCTGTAGGAGTGCTGGTGGAATCCGGAACCGGAAGGTAAGAACAGTACGCTATTATCTTTTATAACTGTTTATTTCTGTTTTGCGTACGCACACACGCACACACCTGCATTGTTGCATCTCACTCTCTTGTTGCCATTAGAATCGATTATTAGAGACGTGCTGAGGAAATCTGGTGCTATTTAGTTGAGATTATAAAGGATAATTTTTAAGGGAATAATTGTAAAGGACACGCACACAGCATAGCAAATACTGTGTGGTGTACGGTAAGCGATTACAGTTGAACATCGTTTACATTTATAGAAGCGTGTTAGTTGCGTTGCTGTGGGCATATCTGGACTTTGTGCATACGTGTCTCGGGCAACGTGCGAGATTACGTACGCAACACAAAGGCATACGCACGTGGCGTGTTTACGCAACGGAGCGTACGGATACGCCCACCGAAACTCAAATCACACGATAACATTGATTTAGTGGGGGCGGTATAGTATAGCCACCTGATAATAGCACAGGTTTGTTCAGTTTCCAAAAAGCTTAGTTAAAAGAGAACCTTTTTCTATTGCAAAACCCAGGGATTGGACTACTGCCAGTATGAAAGGAATTTCTGTACAGAAAGATCAGTGTGCATATGAGTGAGTAGGAATGAGTGTGGAAATAAAGGTATTATTTTGTGAACCCAGAAATCGGGATCCCGTCGGAGACCATATCAGGTGAGTGGACACTTGGTGGCGTGGGACTGGCTTGCCCGCGTTAACATTATACAAGGTAAAAGGAGCAAGTAGTATCCGCAGACAAAAGGACTGCGAAGGTTTAAGCGCAGCCCCGGGGGGTTTTGCGTAGTACCCATATAGACAAGTTGAGCTCCGGCTGAAGGTTTCGCAGCCTAAACAACCGATTCCGTTGGTCGTACAGCGTATAAATATTAAGTTACTTATGCGCAGTGCGACTGGACCGCACGTAATTGTGTGCATTAGTTTGTTACCTTGATACCCATTAAAATTTACTGTGGGATCATAAACGCTATTTGTACATTCTAACGTGATTTGTGTAGGTTTTTGTTATTTTAAGGGAGTTTCGCTGTTCACTCAGGAAATCTCCAACAACCAATACTTACTGGGGAGGATAGCATACTCCCACACGCCCCAGTAAATAGAGGTTACAAAAAGATCCCGCGAATTGGGTACGTCCAGTGGTGGGCACATTGCTGGAACTCGTATTGGCCAATTGGGGCGTAAAGTGAGTGAAGGCACTAGTTGAACTTTCACCGTCGCCTTACCGCGGGCAACTTGGTTTGTTTGTGAGACAGCAATATCTGCAAACGATGGGGGCCAGTTGTTCAAAGAAGGGACGTCCAACAAGGGTTCACGTTGGTATTTGTTGGCCCAAAGGGTCAGCACGGTATATAATGTGTGAAAAATACGGATCACACACACAGGTATTTTGCAAAGAATGGGAACGAATGACAGAGGATGATGGGGAGCAGTTTCCCCGGGTAGGCAGTTTGAACCCTGAGGTATTGCAGAATCTAAGAAAAAGGATAGGTCTAATAAAATCTGCAAAGCAGAGGATTAGACATTATGATTGTTTACAGGTATGGCAACAGGAAAGTGAAATACAACAGGAATTAGCTCAGAAAGCAAATTCAAATCCTGGTAGGAGTCTGATAGCAACGGCACCACCACCGTATATAGTAGGGGAAAAAGTGGCTGCAGAGAATGACATGCGGGTGTACGATAAGGGTGCACTTAACCAATGTATTAGTGATAAGAATAAAATGAAAGTTAATGCAAATGTTGATACTAACGCTAACCCATCCAAGCTGTATCCCATTTTAAACTTCCCCCAGGAATACGACCAGGAAGATGAGCCCACTACAATTTCAGCTCTCTCTCTAGCGGCCACTGTAAACGATACTTCAGTGGGCACCGCCCAACCAGTAAGAGTGGTATCAAAAGCCCATAGTTCAGGGACAGGTGAGGTTGTATCTAGAGGTAAGTACGGCACTGTACAATATGCTGGAACTGTTGCACCACACACTGTAGAATCAACCCAGAGTGAAGTAATTAATCTTAATCCTGTTAGAGTGATAGCGGTCCCCAATGGGAAGACCGACACAAATGGGGTCACAACCATCAGGAATATTGCAATGCACTGTCCCTGGTCCCAAGCAGAATTAAGAACAATTTTGTCTGAATTTCCTGATCCCAGAAAAGATTTAGCCGCATGTCAGAGGTTCATTAAGGACCTGGGTAACTCCACTGAACCTAACAACAAAGATTGGCGGACACTACTGAGTGCATGTCTGCCCTCTAGTATTGACCCTGTGAAATTTATAGCTGACTGTAAATTAGACGAAGAGGTACCCCTTACGGATGAGTATAATCAAGATAATGTAACCAGAATCAATCTGCAGCTGGGAATATAGGGGGTAATTCCAAGTTGATCGCAGCAGGAAATTTTTTAGCAGTTGGGCAAAACCATGTGCACTGCAGGGGAGGCAGATATAACATGTGCAGAGAGAGTTAGTTTTGGGTGGGGTGTGTTCAATCTGCAATCTAATTTGCAGTGTAAAAATAAAGCAGCCAGTATTTACCCTGCACAGAAATAAAATAACCCACCCAAATCTAACTTTCTCTGCACATGTTATATCTGCCCCCCCTGCAGTGCACATGGTTTTGCCCAATTGCTATCAAAAATCCTGCTGCGATCAACTTGGAATTACCCCCATACTTCCCAGCTGTGGTAAAATGGAACAAAATTTTCTCCATCAAACAAACGGAAGGAGAAACAGCCTCTGACTATTTCCACCGGGCACTGGAGGAAATGGCTAAATATACTGGGATCGTGGACATTGAGGCAAATATACACCATAGAGAGGTAGCGGTGTCCGTCTTGATGGACGGTTTAAAGGAGGTATTAAGGAATAGGGTACAAACCACTCAACCTAACTGGAGAGGTATGTCGGTGGCCGCCTTAAGAGAGACTGCTGTTGGGCACGACAGGAACATCACCAGACGCAGGGAGTCACAGAGTGATAAACTGATGGCTATAAGTATCCAAGCCCTTACAACAAGGCCGCCTCAGTCTAAATCTCAGACCCCTGGTGGTAAGCCGTATATGGTAAAATGTTACAATTGTAGCAGGGAAGGACATTTTGCACGTAACTGCACCAGTAACCCACACAATGCATATAAAAACCCTAGACAACGACATGACATACGAGATTGGGATCAAGGACCGCAGAGACGGAGTTATGAGCCACACGCAGGGGAAACAAGAAAGTATCCCCCAAGAAGAGACTGGTAAGTCTCTGATAGTTCCCGTTTACCCCCTTCACAGGTAATAGCTGCCAGCGCAATGCAGGGAGGTCACCACGCACCATAGGGGTGGGGCCACACCTGTAATCTGCAGCCAGTGAAATTAATTGCGAGCCTTGGAAGTGAGCCCGAGATTACAATTGATGTAGCTGGTAAATCTCTAAATTTCCTTGTAGATACGGGGGCGGCCAAGTCAGTGATAAAATCGACCGTGGGCATGAGAACCACTGGTAAAACAATTCCAGCCATGGGAGTAACAGGAGTAGTGCGACAATATCCTTTAAGCAAACCAGCAGAGATTACGATAGGGCCTTTGCACACCAAGCATTCTTTTCTGCTGGTTGCATCGGCTCCGACTAATCTCCTAGGGAGAGATTTACTGTGCAAAATGGGATGCGTCATATACTGTACTCCTGAAGGTGTGTTCTTGGACATACCCGAAAACCACGCTCAGGAAGCGCAGGATATGCTAGACTCCCCAACAAGATTAATGTCACACACTGTTGTTGTAAATAGGTGTCCGTCCAAGGTAGAAGAAATGACTTCCCAGATACCGGAGTCACTTTGGACCAAGGACGGACAAGACACTGGATTGATGACAAACGTAGCACCAGTAGTTGTGCAAGTAAAAGATGGTAGGATAGCTCCAAAAATCCCACAATACCCTCTGAAGCCAGAGGTGGAGTTAGGAGTTTACCCTGTAATAGAGCGCTTGCTACAACAGGGCATTCTGGTAAGGACGTCCAGCACTGCCAATAGTCCCATCTTCCCTGTTAAAAAGAGTGGGGGGAGGGGTTACAGATTAGTGCAGGATCTAAGGGGGATCAACAAAATAGTTGAGAGTCAATTCCCTGTAGTGCCAAATCCAGCTGTTATCCTTATGCAAATCCCTCCCACTGCCAAATTTTTCACTGTGATTGACCTCTGCTCCGCCTTCTTCTCGGTACCTCTGCACCCTGACAGTCAATACTTATTCGCATTTACATACAGAGGAGTTCAGTACACCTGGACTCGATTACCACAAGGTTTCATAGACAGTCCAAGTATTTTCTCACAGGCCCTGCATGATTGTTTACAGTCTTTCCAACCAGAGAGTGGATCAATATTGATACAGTATGTGGATGATTTACTGCTGTGTTCAGATTCACTGGAAGCGTCCCTGAGAGATACGAAACAACTCCTGTTTCATCTTTCAGACACAGGACACAAGGTTTCCAAGGACAAGTTACAATTATGCCAGACCCGTGTGAAGTATTTGGGACACTGTTTAACACAAGGACTGAGACACCTCACCGCTGATAGAATTCAAGCAATTCGTGACATGACCCTGCCACAAACCCAGCAACAGATTAGAACGTTTTTAGGAATGTGTGGGTATTGCCGTAACTGGATCCCAGGTTTATCCATACTGGCCCTACCTTTGCAGGAGATGGTCTAATCAAGCAAACCTGATCGGATTTCGCACACAGACGAATCCGAGATGGCATTTGAGAGACTTAAACAGTGCCTAACGCAGGCACCGGCATTAGGTATGCCAGACTATGGGAAACCCTTTGAGCTGTACGGAACAGAGAGTGCTGGGTGCGCAGCAGGTGTCTTAACCCAGAAGCATGGTGATGCCAGCAGGCCGGTAGCCTACTATAGCGCTCAGCTAGATACGGTAGCGCGATCCCTCCCCACATGCTTGCGAAGTGTTGCAGCAATAGCATTGCTAGTCACAAAAAGCGAAGATGTAGTGCTAGGACACAATCTCACAATTCATACACCACATGCAGTGTCAGCCTTACTGAATTCGGCCCAAACCAGACACGTCTCATCAGCGCGGTTTACAAGATGGGAATTGGCATTGATGGCCCCCGTAAACATCACCATAAGGAGATGCAGCGCATTAAATCCTGCAACGTATCTCCCAGGTGTGCCTGGACAGGCACAAAGGGTGGAGGATGAGAGTGATGGTGAAGGAGGATTTAATACAGGGGATGACACGCATGATTGTATGGAATACTTGACCCAAAATTTCACGGCAAGACCTGACATCAGTGACAACCCACTGGAAGATGTAGATTTTACTTTCTACACTGACGGTAGTTGTCACAGACAGACGGACTCGGGAGACTTGTGTACTGGATACGCAGTCGTAGATGACCAAGGTACCATAGAAGCGGAACCGCTAGGCCCACCACACTCAGCACAAGTTGCTTAACTGGTTGCCCTAACCAGAGCATGCGAATTGGCTAAGGGCAAGTCAGCCAATATTTACACAGATTCTAGATACGCCTTCGGAGTAGTCCATGATTTCGGGGCCCTATGGCGCCTCAGAAACTTCATGACGGCAGCTGGCACACCCGTAGCGCATGCAGCCCACATCAAAAGACTTCTAACAGCGATACAGGAACCCGACAGAGTGGCTGTTATCAAGTGTAAAGCTCACACATATAGCCAAGACCCGGTATCACTTGGTAACAGCCGAGCAGACGAAGCTGCTAAATCAGCAGCCGGTAACCTCATACAAACAGACAGTACACAACTAATGGTATTTAATACTGTAAACACACAGAAATTATATGAAATGCAAAATTTGTGTTCACCACAAGAAAAGGCAGTTTGGAGGTCAAAAGGATATGGCCAGGAGTTCTCAGGACTCTGGACAGATGGACAGGGTAAGCCAGTGGCACCCAGAGCATACCTTCCAAGTCTAGCGGAAGCGGCACATGGGCTGACTCATCTAGGCAAAGAAGGAATGTGTAAGTTGGTAAGAGCTTATTGGTGCGCCCCAGGATTTTCTTCCCATGCGGGTAAAAGAGCGATGACATGTCTCACCTGCTTGAGGAAGAATATCGGAAAGGCAATACCAACAGAGCCATCCCATATCCCTCCGACAGATGGCCCTTTTCAGGTAATACAAATTGATTTCATACAATTGCCACCTTGTAGAAATTTAAAGTATGTATTGGTCTGTATTGATGTGTTCTCAAATTGGGTTGAAGCATTTCCCGCGGCCACAAATACCGCTGTGTTTACTGCAAAGAAAATTGTGCAGGAATTTGTGTGTAGGTACGGTATCCCTAGAATAATTGAAAGCGATAGGGGAACCCATTTTACAGGTGAAGTCTTTCAAACAATGTGTAAGTTGATGGGAACTAATAGTAAGCTGCACACTCCGTACCGCCCCCAGGCGAGTGCGAAGGTGGAAAGAGTAAACAGCACTATTAAAAATAAATTGAGCAAGGTAATGACTGAAACAGGACTGTTATGGCCTGAAGCTTTGCCAATCGTATTATACAGCATCAGAACCACTCCCAGGTCCCCTCTTAATCTGTCTCCTTTTGAAATTCTGTTTGGTCGACAACCCCATGTTATGATTAACCGCCAGGATGATTTGAAATGTAACAATGAAGTAACCGTAAAGTACTTGGTTAAGATGAGTAAGCAATTGAGGAATCAGAATGATAATCTAAAGTTGGTGATTCTTGATTTGCCAGACAGTAATTGTCATGACATTGAACCTGGGGATTATGTAATGATACGGAATTTTCTACGCTCAGGTTGCCCTATTGCCTTATGGGAAGGACCATATCAAGTCTTATTGACCAGCACAACAGCATTGAAGGTTGCCGAGAGAGAGACTTGGGTCCATTCGTCTCATTGTAAAAAGGTCACTGACCCAGAGAGGTCCCGTGATAAAGAACAGACGGTAGAGGTTGTATCACTAGAGTGTCTGTTCAGGGAGGATTGAGACGACACCTGAGCGCTGAGAATAATAAGACCGGAAGCTTGTCGAGCCAGATTTCTTTTTCCCATTTGTTATTTTCTCCAGTTCCCACCTCCCTCCTATTTCCTCTCCCCCTTCTTATTTTTCTCCTTTTACTCCTCTAAGATGGACTTGCCCCAAGAGACTGTGATCCGGATTTTCCTGTTGACCATGATGTTGACCAGAGCAGTCTGTTTCGGTGAGAGTACCATGGAGGTCGAGAAAGGATCTGGAATGGGTTCTGATGACCAGGATGGAGGCGTAAATTTCCAAGAGCAACATAATCTCCGAGTAAAGGCGAGTATCAGAAAACGATCTGGTAGCATTGACAATAGAAGGAATTGTGAAGGATTGTTAGCTGAAGAGAACTGCATCTGTAGGCATTGTGACAATATAGTTGAGGATGGGTGCATCAAGAAATGTCAGTCCAGTTTTAATGTCCACATGGACCGGCATCCATTGAGTGACTATCACTCCTTAGTGGGTAAAGTGTTAAACCAGACAGACTGTTGGGTATGCTCTCAAGTACCTCAAGGTCATAGCAAATCAGGACTAGTACCATTCCCTTTAACTGTAGGAGAGGTACTTGAGCTAAGTGGTGGGAGGCCGGTGGACAAGAGGTTTAATATCTCTAGTCCTCCTAGTTTGAAGCTCCACCAATATCATGTGGATAGGTCCTTAGTGTGCTTTAACATTTCCAATCCCCGAAAGCCGGGAAATTGGGAAGTGTCATGGAGTAATCAAACCATGACCTTTTCATACAGAGCCGACAGAATGCCCATAGACACAGAACTTATACGCCAGATAGCCGACCATGGAAGATTTTTCCGGTATAGGTACACTCTATAGGACCATGCGAGTTGGAGAAGTATCACCAGGATACTGTGCACATATCGTACAAACAGATACGTGTACTAAACAGATGGGAGAATTAGGGTTAGGAGATTTCACATGGAAAATTTGTAACATGGTTATGTCATACTCTGTCCCATATGTTCTCCCCGATGATGCATATTTCATATGCGGGAGAAAGGCGTATAAGTGGCTTGCCCCAAACTCAGAGGGATTGTGTTATATTGGGAAAGTACTGCCTGAAGTAATGACTGTAATCCATAACAAAATGAAAGATATTCACCGCAGTGCCCAAGCTCCTTATACTCACACTCATTACGAGCACATCGTTAAACGGCACCTGATAGAAAGAACAGAGCATCCGGCCTCTGACCTGATCCTTGAATCCACCGGGATTCAAGTCCTACTCGCGTTAGATATCACTCGTACCGCCAGAGGAGTGTTAAACTATAGATATATATCTGCGCTTGCAAATTTATTAGACAATATCAACGAAATGTATGACGACACATTCAGGTATACTGGGAAAGAGTTACAAGCCTACAAAATAGAACTGGTTCAGTATAGAATGATTCTTAATTACCTCACAGCTGTGACAGGCGGGTATTGTGTTACCCTAGCAACTCAATATGGAATAAAGTGCTGCACATATATCACAAACAGCACAGAGGACCCAGCCGAGGTCATAGATCAAAAGATGGATGACATTTTACAATTAAAATGGGAGTTCCGAAGGAGACATAATCTCACTCTCGCCGCTGTGGGCAATGAGCTGACCGGTTGGGTGTCATGGTTGAACCCACGAAATTGGTTCTCGGGCTTAGGAGAATGGGCCCAAGGTATTATTATGGATGTAGGGAAATTTCTTTTGTGTATTCTGGGAGTCATCATATTGGTTGGCCTGATATTTAGATGCGTTCGGGTTTTAACGAAGTGTAAAAGTAATACCAGGGTGATGAGTTTAAGGAGCGAGGACACTGTAATAACAACAACTAATTTGATTTATGACCCAACGATAGAGACAATGTTGTGATGAAAATGTGATTCCACGGTCCGTTTCTTTCACCCGTTTCTCCTTTGTTTTCCTCCAAGGTACAAAGACATCCGCTTGGAAGAAGAATTTGACAACCTCTTTTATACAGACCATTGATGAACTATGCTACAAGCCCCCAATTTCCCTAGTGACTTTAACTTTTACGATAGCCCAACACTTTAGAGACTGTAACTTTCTGGACAATGGAAAAGTTTTTGTCGCTATTTATAGCAAAAGCATCGAGAGACATCAGACAACATGTACATCAAGACAAGACATCAGACAAGACCTCAATCGGCGAATGCATATTAAACTCACATAGTTTACGACTGCATTTATAATAATTGCTTCTTATCTTCACCTCTACAACCTTCAGGTAATGACACACATAGTCGATAGGGAATATAGATACAGATATCGGCACTCACATATCCCCCCATTCATGTATCATCAACTAAATGTGCTCCCTTATTTGTTGCAACCAAAAGCCGAAAAGAGCTCGGTAAAGTTTGACAGCCCATCCACAGACCCGTAATACGGAATAAGAAGGATTCAAATGTATACTTCGCAATACCTCGAAGCTTGATGTAAAACACGTACGGCACGATGATACATGACCCCTCAGACATGGATCCATACACACATGCTTCTACTATTTCACTAGGTCATACTTTTCCCACCTTCTCCTCTCCTCCCTTTACCCAATCATAAAATGGTATTTACATGATGATATATATATTTTTTTTTTTTACTGTTTTAGGAAGTGGCAGTTATTGATGACTGCCAAAGGGTGGACTGTCAAAGTCGGAAAAATATCATGCTAGACGTTGCCATATATTCACCTCATGCGCTTGCCCGCTGCACGTACACATTCTCTCCCGTGCGTTCGCATATTCGCAGTTGCGTGACGGCGCCTCCTCGGCCATGCGCTCGAGCGCATGGTATGTGCATTTACGGTAGAGTTTGTGTGCGTCTAGCGGGCGACTCAATCGTTAAATAATAAAACCAAATAGTATGTTTTATAGATAATGTTCCCCTTAATAATAACTGTAAGTTTGTTTAATGTAACTGGTCCCTGGACAGAGGAATTCCTCTTTGCATGGTACGAAGGGTCAGACAGGGTTTGAGCAGTTGTGTTTGGTACCTAACTAAAGAACATTTTATTAGAAACAATCCGGTGCTGGTTAGGTAAAGATTAATCGCTCCTGCGTATAGTTATGTCTATTAGTAGTTTCTGGACATTTACTATATTTGCGGTTCATTATCCATGCGGCGGGAATTCTGAGATTCCCTCCCACCTGAGCAGTTTGATATAGTCACAGCCCACCTGTTCAAACTAACCTATGACCTTTTGTTATAATGCGGAGAGACATTCCTGTGTCCAATGAACAATAAGATTGTAGGGCCCTTTGTAGTACACTGTATGTTGTGTATATAAGGGTCACTGTCCCCAGACCGGCCAGTACTCTCTCTCATCAACATTTATCTCTGATAATTGGAGGACTGGATCCGGTTGCGCTAGCGAGTGTTCCCCGTATGGTATGTTTCTCTGTGGCCACTTTGTTACCCGTTTAATGTTAGCCATTCATTCTTAGTCTATGTATTTGTGTTTGCGATCGTTCGCTGTTGTGTATATTTTTGTTTAGTTATTCTGTTAGTTATTAATGTTAGCCTGTAGTGTATAAGCTGTTATTGTATCTCTTTTTCCTTTTACTTACTTAAATCGTTTAGTAAAGGTGTTGGAACCTTAGCAAGGAGTGTGTTTCACCATTTGTTATTAAGGGTTGCTGAGCATCTCAATCGCTCAAACAGCTAGCTTACAGACCAAGGTTAAACAGTATTATATCATTGCAGTATCTCAACACTAAGAATTACAGTATAAGCATACTCTGTGTAAGGTTTAAAAATAAGAATTTACTTACCGATAATTCTATTTTTCATAGTCCGTAGTGGATGCTGGGGACTCCGAAAAGGACCATGGGGAATAGCGGCTCCGCAGGAGACTGGGCACAAAGTAAAAGCTTTAGGACTAGCTGGTGTGCACTGGCTCCTCCCCCTATGACCCTCCTCCAAGCCTCAGTTAGGATACTGTGCCCGGACGAGCGTACACAATAAGGAAGGATTTTGAATCCCGGGTAAGACTCATACCAGCCACACCAATCACACCGTACAACTTGTGATCTGAACCCAGTTAACAGTATGATAACAGAAGGAGCCTCTGAAAAGATGGCTCACAACAACAATAACCCGATTTTTGTAACAATAACTATGTACAAGTAATGCAGACAATCCGCACTTGGGATGGGCGCCCAGCATCCACTACGGACTATGAGAAATAGAATTATCGGTAAATAAATTCTTATTTTCTCTAACGTCCTAGTGGATGCTGGGGACTCCGAAAAGGACCATGGGGATTATACCAAAGCTCCCAAACGGGCGGGAGAGTGCGGATGACTCTGCAGCACCGAATGAGAGAACTCCAGGTCCTCCTCAGCCAGGGTATCAAATTTGTAGAATTTAGCAAACGTGTTTGCCCCTGACCAAGTAGCTGCTCGGCAAAGTTGTAAAGCCGAGACCCCTCGGGCAGCCGCCCAAGATGAGCCCACTTTCCGTGTGAAATGGGCTTTTACAGATTTTGGCTGTGGCAGGCCTGCCACAGAATGTGCAAGCTGAATTGTACTACAAATCCAACGAGCAATCGTCTGCTTAGAAGCAGGAGCACCCAGCTTGCTGGGTGCATACAGGATAAACAGCGAATCAGATTTTCTGACCCCAGCCGTCCTGGAAACATATTTTCAGGGCCCTGACTACGTCCAGCAACTTGGAATCCTCCAAGTCCCTAGTAGCCGCAGGCACCACAATAGGCTGGTTTAAGTGAAATGCTGAAACCACCTTAGGAAGAAATTGAGGACGAGTCCTCAATTCTGCCCTGTCCGTATGAAAAATTAGGTAAGGGCTTTTATAGGATAAAGCCGCCAATTCTGAGACACGCCTGGCTGAAGCCAGGGCTAACAGCATTACCACTTTCCATGTGAGATATTTTAAGTCCACAGTGGTGAGTGGTTCAAACCAATGTGATTTTAGGAATCCCAAAACTACATTGAGATCCCAAGGTGCCACTGGAGGCACAAAAGGAGGCTGTATATGCAGTACTCCCTTGACAAACGTCTGAACTTCAGGAACAGAAGCCAGTTCTTTTTGGAAGAATATTGACAGGGCCGAAATTTGAACCTTAATGGACCCTAATTTGAGGCCCATAGACAGTCCTGTTTGCAGGAAATGCAGGAAACGACCCAGTTGAAATTCCTCTGTAGGGGCCTTCCTGGCCTCGCACCACGCAACATATTTACGCCAAATACGGTGATAATGTTGTATGGTTACATCCTTCCTGGCTTTGATCAGGGTAGGGATGACTTCATCCGGAATGCCTTTTTCCTTCAGGATCCGGCGTTCAACCGCCATGCCGTCAAACGCAGCCGCGGTAAGTCTTGGAACAGACATGGTCCCTGCTGGAGCAGGTCCTTTCTTAGAGGTAGAGGCCACGGGTCTTCCGTGAGCATCTCTTGAATTTCCGGGTACCAAGTCCTTCTTGGCCAATCCGGAGCCACGAGTATAGTCTTTACTCCTCTCCTTCTTATGATTCTCAGTACTTTTGGTATGAGAGGAAGAGGAGGGAACACATACACTGACTGGTACACCCACGGTGTTACCAGAGCGTCCACAGCTATTGCCTGAGGGTCCCTTGACCTGGCGCAATATCTGTCCAGTTTTTTGTTGAGGCGGGACGCCATCATGTCCACCTTTGGTTTTTCCCAACGGTTCACAATCATGTGGAAGACTTCTGGGTGAAGTCCCCACTCCCCCGGGTGAAGATCGTGTCTGCTGAGGAAGTCTGCTTCTCAGTTGTCCACTCCCGGAATGAACACTGCTGACAGTGCTATCACATGATTCTCCGCCCAGCGAAGAATCCTTGCCACTTCCATCATTGCCCTCCTGCTTCTTGTGCCGCCCTGTCTATTTACGTGGGCGACTGCCGTGATGTTGTCCGACTGGATCAACACCGGCTGACCCTGAAGCAGAGGTCTTGCCTGACTTAGGGCATTGTAAATGGCCCTTAGTTCCAGGATATTTATGTGAAGTGACGTTTCCATGCTTGACCACAAGCCCTGGAAATTTCTTCCCTGTGTGACTGCTCCCCAGCCTCTCAGGCTGGCATCCGTGGTCACCAGGACCCAATCCTGAATGCCGAATCTGCGGCCCTCTAGGAGATGAGCACTCTGTAACCACCACAGGAGAGACACCCTTGTCCTTGGAGACAGGGTTATCCGCTGATGCATTTAAAGATGCGATCCGGACCATTTGTCCAGCAGATCCCACTGAAAAGTTCTTGCGTGGAATCTGCCGAATGGAATCGCTTCGTAAGAAGCCACCATCTTTCCCAGGACCCTTGTGC
This sequence comes from Pseudophryne corroboree, assembly GCF_028390025.1. Lineage (NCBI taxonomy): Eukaryota > Metazoa > Chordata > Amphibia > Anura > Myobatrachidae > Pseudophryne > Pseudophryne corroboree. The sequence goes on along the minus strand of NC_086454.1, from coordinate 246,388,760 downwards.
ATTGATGTACTGACACTTGGCCTGGTCTTAGGAGGTTCCTGACTAGGTCGGATAACTCCTTGGCTTTCTCCTCCGGGAGAAACACCTTTTTCTGTACTGTGTCCAGAATCATCCCTAGGAACAGCAGACGTGTCGTCGGAATCAGCTGTGATTTTGGAATATTTAGAATCCATCCGTGCTGTCGTAGTACTACTTGAGATAGTGCTACTCCGACCTCTAACTGTTCTCTGGACCTTGCCCTTATCAGGAGATCGTCCAAGTAAGGGATAATTAAGACGCCTTTTCTTCGAAGAAGAATTATCATTTCGGCCATTACCTTGGTAAAGACCCGGGGTGCCGTGGACAATCCAAACGGCAGCGTCTGAAACTGATAGTGACAGTTCTGTACCACAAACCTGAGGTACCCTTGGTGAGAAGGGCAAATTGGGACCTGGAGGTAAGCATCCTTGATGTCCAGAGACACCATATAGTCCCCTTCTTCCAGGTTCGCTATCACTGCTCTGAGTGACTCCATCTTGAACTTGAACCTTTTTATGTAAGTGTTCAAGGATTTCAGATTTAAAATGGGTCTCACCGAGCCGTCCGGCTTCGGTACCACAAACAGCGTGGAATAATACCCCTTTCCCTGTTGTAGGAGGGGTACCTTGATTATCACCTGCTGGGAATACAGCTTGTGAATGGCTTCCAATACAGCCTCCCTGTCGGGGGGAGAAGTTGGTAAAGCAGACTTCAGGAACCGGCGAGGGGGAGACGTCTCGAATTCCAATTTGTACCCGAGATACTACCTGCAGGATCCAGGGGTCCACTTGCGAGTGTGCCCACTGCGCGCTGAAATTCTTGAGACGGGCCCCCACCGTGCCTGAGTCCGCTTGTAAGGCCCCAGCGTCATGCTGAGGACTTGGCAGAAGCGGGGGAGGGCTTCTGTTCGTGGGAAGAGGCTGTTTGCTGCAGTCTTTTTCCCCTTCCTCTGCCCCGGGGCAGATATGAGTGGCCTTTTGCCCGCTTGCCCTTATGGGGACGAAAGGACTGAGCCTGAAAAGACGGTATCTTTTTCTGCTGCGAGGTGACTTGGGGTAAAAAGGTGGATTTTCCAGCCGTTGCCGTGGCCACCAGGTCCGATAGACTGACCCCAAATAACTCCTCCCCTTTATACGGCAATACCTCCATATGCCGTTTGGAATCCGCATCCCCTGACCACTGTCGCGTCCATAATCCTCTTCTGGCAGAAATGGACATCGCACTTACTCTTTATGCCAGAGTGCAAATATCCCTCTGTGCATCTCGCATATATAGAAATGCATCCTTTAAATGCTCTATAGTCAATAATATATTGTCCCTGTCCAGGGTATCAATATTTTCAGTCAGGGAATCCGACCAAGCCACCCTAGCACTGCACATCCAGGCTGAGGCGATTGCTGGTCGCAGTATAATACCAGTATGTGTGTATATACTTTTAAGGATATTTTCCAGCTTCCTATCAGCTGGTTCCTTGAGGGCGGCCGTATCAGGGGACGGTAACGCCACTTGTTTTGATAAGCGTGTGAGCGCCTTATCTACGCTAGGGGGTGTTTCCCAACGTGCCCTAACCTCTGGTGGGAAAGGGTATAATGCCAATAATTTTTTAGAAATTAGCAGTTTTTTATCGGGGGAAACCCACGCTTCATCACACACCTCATTTAATTCATCTGATTCAGGAAAAACTACGGGTAGTTTTTTCACACCCCACATAATACCCTTTTTTGTGGTACTTGTAGTATCAGAAATGTTCAAAACCTCCTTCATTGCCGTGATCATGTAACATGTGGCCCTACTGGAAAATACGTTTGTTTCCTCACTGTCGACACTGGAGTCAGTGTCCTGTCTGTATCGACCTGAGGTAACGGGCGTTTTATAGCCCCTGACGGTGTTTGAGACGCCTGTACAGGTATTAACTGATTTGCCGGCTGTCTCATGTCGTCAACAGTCTTTTGTAAAGTGCCGACACTATCACGTAATTCTTTCCTTAAGACCATCCAGTCAGGTGTCGACTCCCTAGGGGGTGACATCACTAACACAGGCAATTGCTCCGCCTCCACACCATTTTCCTCCTCATACATGTCGACACAGCGTACCGACACACAGCACACACACAGGGAATGCTCTGATAGAGGACAGGACCCCACTAGCCCTTTGGGGAGACAGAGGGAGAGTTTGCCAGCACACACCAGAGCGCTATATATATACAGGGATAACCTTATATAAGTGTTTTTCCCTAATATAGCTGCTGTATATATTAATATGCCAATTTAGTGCCGCCCCTCTCTTGTTTTACCCTGTTTCTGTTGTGCAGGACTGCAGGGGAGAGTCAGGGAGCCTTCCTCCAACGGAGCTGTGAGGAAAAAATGGCGCTTGTGTGCTGAGGAGATAGGCTCCGCCCCTTTTTCGGCTGCCTTTCTCCCGCTTTTTTGTGGAAAACTGGCAGGGGTTAAATACATCCATATAGCCCAGGAGCTATATGTGATGTATTTTTTAGCCATTTAAGGTATTTTCATTGCGTCCCAGGGCGCCCCCCCCTGCGCCCTGCACCCTCAGTGACCGGAGTGTGAAGTGTGCTGAGAGCAATGGCGCACAGCTGCGGTGCTGTGCGCTACCTTATTGAAGACAGGACGTCTTCTGCCGCCGATTTTCCGGACCTCTTCACTCTTCTGGCTCTGTAAGGGGGCCGGCGGCGCGGCTCCGGGACCCATCCATGGCTGGGCCTGTGATCGTCCCTCTGGAGCTAATGTCCAGTAGCCTAAGAAGCCCAATCCACTCTGCACGCAGGTGAGTTCGCTTCTTCTCCCCTTAGTCCCTCGATGCAGTGAGCCTGTTGCCAGCAGGTCTCACTGAAAATAAAAAAACCTATTTAAACTTTTACTCTAAGCAGCTTAGGAGAGCCACCTAGATTGCACCCTTCTCGTTCGGGCACAAAATCTTAACTGAGGCTTGGAGGAGGGTCATAGGGGGAGAAGCCAGTGCACACCAGCTAGTCCTAAAGCTTTTACTTTGTGCCCAGTCTCCTGCGGAGCCGCTATTCCCCATGGTCCTTTTCGGAGTCCCCAGCATCCACTAGGACGTTAGAGAAAGGTTATTATCTGTGTGTACGCTCGCTGTGTGTATTCCGTACTCACAGCGCAGCGTGTGTACGTAACTTGCGTACCACGTGCGAGGTCTTTGTACGCAAATAGCGTACGAAGTGCGTAGCACGTGCACGAGGGACAGCGGCCATTAAGGCTTCACGATATTAGTAAATAGCTTGTGTTCTACGGTAAATAATCAGCTTTATCAGTCTTTAATATGCTCTATGGTTAGCAATATAGTGTCCCTGTCAAGGGAATCAATGTTATCAGACAGGGAATCAGACCACGCTGCTGCAGCACTGCATATCCATGCTGAAGCAATAGCAGGTCTCAGTATAGTACCTGAGTGTGTATATACAGACTTCAGGATAGCCTCCTGCTTTCTATCCGTAGGCTCCTTTAAGGCGGCCGTATCCTGAGACGGTAGTGCGTGTGAGCGCTTTATCCACCCTCGGGGATGTCTCCCAACGTACCCTGTCCTCTGGCGGGAAAGGGTACGCCATTAGTAACTTTTTAGAAATCACTAGTTTTTTATCAGGGGAAGCCCACGCTTCTTCACACACTTCATTTAACTCATCTGAAGGGGGAAAAACCCTTTTTTCTCCCCAAACATAATACCCTTTTTAGTGGTACCTGAGTTAATGTCAGAAATGTGCAACACATTTTTCATTGCCGTAATCATGCAACGGATGGCCCTAGTGGAATGTACATTAGTCTCGTCGTCGTCGACACTGGAGTCAGACTCCGTGTCGACATCTGTGTCTGCCATCTGAGGTAGCGGGCGTTTTTGAGCCCCTGATGGCCTTTGAGACGCCTGGGCAGGCACTGGCTGAGAAGCCGGCTGTCCCACAGCTGTTATGTCATCGAACCTTTTATGTTAGGAGTTGACACTGTCGGTTAATACCTTCCACATATCCATCCACTCATGTGTCGACCCCGCAGGGGGTGACATCACATTTATCGGCACCTGCTCCGCCTCCACATAAGCCTCCTCATCAAACATGTCGACACAGCCGTACCGACACACCGCACACACACAGGGAATGCTCTGACTGAGGACAGGACCCCACAAAGTCCTTTGGGGAGACAGAGAGAGAGTATGCCAGCACACACCACAGCGCTATATAAACAGGGATTTACACTACACAAAGTGTTTTTCCCTATAGCAGCTATAATACCCAGTTTTGCGCCTAAATTTAGTGCCCCCCCTCTCTTTTTTACCCTATTGAGCCTGGAAACTGCAGGGGAGAGCCTGGGGAGCGTCCTTCCAGCGGAGCTGTGAAGAGGAAATGGCGCCAGTGTGCTGAGGGAGATAGCTCCGCCCCTTTTTCGGCGGGCTTCTCCCGCTCTTATATTAATATTATGGCAGGGGATTTTTACACATATATAGTTTATTAGACTATATTATGTTTTTTTTTTGCCATTTAAGGTACTCTAATTGCAGCCCAGGGCGCCCCCCCCCCCCCCCCCCCCCCAGCACCCATCAGTGACTGGAGTATGTGGTGTGCATAGGGAGCAATGGCGCACAGCTGCAGTGCTGTGCGCTACCTTAATGAAGACCGGAGTCTTCAGCCGCCGATTTCCAGGACGTTCTTCTTGCTTCTGGCTCTGCAAGGGGGACGGCGGCGCGGCTCCGGGACCGGACGACCGAGGCTGGGCCTGTGTTCGATCCCTCTGGAGCTAATGGTGTCCAGTAGCCTAGAAGCCCAAGCTAGCTGCAAGCAGGTAGGTTCGCTTCTCTCCCCTAAGTCCCTCGTAGCAGTGAGTCTGTTGCCAGCAGATCTCACTGAAAATAAAAAACCTAACAAATACTTTCTTTACTAGAAGCTCAGGAGAGCCCCTAGTGTGCAACCAGCTCGAGCCGGGCACAGATTCTAACTGAGGTCTGGAGGAGGGGCATAGAGGGAGGAGCCAGTGCACACCAGTAGTCCTAATTCTTTCTTAGAGTGCCCAGTCTCCTGCGGAGCCCGTCTATCCCCCATGGTCCTTACGGAGTTCCCAGCATCCACTAGGACGTCAGAGAAGTAGGATTTTAATTACCTACCGGTAAAACTTTTTCTCGTAGTTCATAGAGGATACTGGGATCCACATTAATACCATGGGGGTAGACAGGTGCACTAGGACGCTTGGGCACTTTAAGAAATCAATAGTGTGCACTGGCTCCTCCCTCTATGTCCCTCCTACCAGACTCAGTCTAGAAACTGTGCCGGAGGAGATGGATATATCCCGAGGAAGGATGTAACAGAACAGTGGTGAGATTCGAACCAACACACACAAGCAAGAGGAAAGCCATGCTAACCAAAACTGAACAGGAACAGCAACAGCTGAACCAACAACATTACTTAACGAAGTAACAGTGCAGGAAAACACGAAGTACTGGGCAGGCGCACAGTATCCTCTATGGACTACGAGAAAAGGCTTTACCGGTAGGTAATTAAAATCCTATTTTCTCTTACGTCCTAGAGGATACTGGGGTCCACATTAGTACCATGAGGTTCCTGCAGAACTGATTGACCAAACTGAAGGTCCTCAGTGGCCAGAGTATCGAACCTGTAGAACTTAGCAAACGTGTTCGAACCTGACCAAACAGCTGCTCGGCAGAGTTGCAAAGCAGAGACACCCCGGCAGCCGCCCAGGAAGAACCCACCGACCTAGTATAGTGGTCCTGTACTTTAGGAACCGGCAGTCCTGCCGATGAATAAGCATGCTTGTTAGTAAGCCTGATCCAGCGAGCAATAGACTGCCTTGTAGCAGGACACCCAATCTTCTTGGGATCATAGAGAACAAACAGCGAGTCAGATTTCCTGTGACGAGCTGTCCGCTTCACGTAGATCCTCAAAGCCCTCACAACATCCAAGGACTTTGAGGTAGCAGAGGTGTCAGGAAGCACTGGAAACACAATAGGTTGGTTGATATGAAACGTAGACACCACCTTTGGAAGAAATTGCTGACGAGTTCTGAGTTCAGCTCTATCTTCATGAAAAATCAAATAGGGGCTTTTGTGAGACAAATATAGGTCAAGAGAAAGAAAAGGTGCGCTATCAATAGCAGCTGGTATGGGGATGGTAAGTCCCCTGGGAAATTGAACAACAAGAAAAAGAAAAAACTACCAGCGCTGGCTGATCATGTATATAAAAAACACAATCTAATACCTAAAAGGCTTAATAGATAAAGTATCACATTTATTCCACATGTATAGACATATAAATATAAAAATATAAGAAGGGATATATTGTTTGTTCTGAATAAATAAAATAATAAATGCCATAAGGTGCCTGAATTATTGGTAAGTCCACATTTGGCGATTAGTAACACTCAAGGGGACCAAAGTCACTGGAGATGTCCATCACTAATCGGTTATTTTTTTGCATAAAACCGAAAGATTGCAGGTGTGAGGTATTTACCAGTGATCCTGGAAGCAGATTGTGTCCACCTGTAGTATAACTGGGTCAGTTGTCCTCTTTGGCATGGAGGGATGAGTCCAGAAAGGTGGATGCTGCTGAAAGAGTGTCCCAAGTGTTGTACACCAGAGTGTCAGGAAAGCCAGTGGTAATGATGCCTGAATTATTGGTAAGTCCACATTTGGCGATTAGTAACACTCAAGGGGACCAAAGTCACTGGAGATGTCCATCACTAATCGGTTATTTTTTGCATAAAACCGAAAGATTGCAGGTGTGAGGTATTTACCAGTGATCCTGGAAGCAGATTGTGTCCACCTGTAGTATAACTGGGTCAGTTGTCCTCTTTGGCATGGAGGGATGAGTCCAGAAAGGTGGATGCTGCTGAAAGAGTGTCCCAAGTGTTGTACACTTGCTCCTGAGGAAGCTGGATCATCAAAACCAGCGAAACGCGTTGAGCTACCTTATTCGTCCTGATATTCTTCATTACCACTGGCTTTCCTGACACTCTGGGTGGTAATGTTTAGACGTTACCCCTTTCCTGGCTTGGAATGACCTTGTTCGGAATGCCTTTCCGGGCCAAAATCTGATGCTCAACCTCCATGCCGTCAAACATAGCCATGGTAAGTCTTGATAGACGAACGGCCCCTGTTGTAGAAAATCCTCTCGAAGAGGCAGAGGCCACGGGTCCTCTAGGAGCATCTCCAGTAGATCCGCGTACCAGGCCCTTCTTGGACAATCCGGAGCAATGAAAATTGATTGAACATTTTCCCTTATTATTCTTTTGAGAATTCTTGGGATCAGTGGAAGAGGTGGAAACACGTAAATCATTTGGTAGACCCATGGAGTCACCAGAGCGTCCACCGCCACTGCTTGTCGGTCCCTCGACCTGGAACAACACCGTTTTAGCTTCTTGATGGCCTCTCATCTCAACATGTCTATTTGTGGAATTCCCCACCGACGTGTTAAGTACTCGGACACCTGTAGGTGAAGGCCCCACTCTCCCGGGTGGAGGTCATGTCTGCTGAGGAAGTCCGCTTCCCAGTTGTCTACTCCTGGAATGAAGATTGTAGACAGCACCACAGCGTGCCTCTCTGCCCAGAGGAGAATTCTTGTTACCTCTGACACTGCTGCTCTGCTCTTCGTTCGGCCCTGTCGGTTTATGTACGTAACTGTACATTGTCCGACTGAACCTGAATGGCATGATTTTGAAGAAGATGCGATGCTAGTAGAAGGGTGTTGTATATGGCCCTTAGTTCCAGAATGTTGATTGGAAGAATAGTTTCCTGACTTGACCATTTTCCTTGGAACTGTTCCCCCTGGGTGACTGCTCCCCAACCCCTGAGACTTGCGTCTGTGGTTAGCAGAACCCAATTTTGAATCCCGAACCTTCAACCCTCGGTTAGGTGAGAAGTCTGAAGCCACCACAGAAGAGAAATCCTGGCTTTTGGTGACAGACGTATCCGTTGGTGCATGTGAAGATGCAATCCGGACCATTTGTCCAGCAGATCCAGCTGAAAAGGCCTCGCATGAAACCTTCCATACTGCAGAGCCTCGTAAGACGCAACTATCTTCCCCAGAAGTCGAATGCACAGATGCACCGATATCTGGGCTGGTTTTAGGACATCCTGCACCATCAACTGGATTACCAATGCCTTTTCCAACGAAGGAATACCTTCTGTGCCTCCGTATCCAGTATCATCCCCAGAAACGGAAGCCTCCGTGTTGGTTCCAGGTGAGATTTTGGTAGGTTCAGAATCCATACGTGATCCTGAAGTAGTTGGGTTGAGAGGGCAATGCTGTCCAACAACCTCTCCCTGGAAGGCGCTTTTATCAACAGGTCGTCTAGGTACGGTATTATGTTCACTCCCTGCTTGGGGAGGAGAGACATCATCTCTGCCATTAACTTGGTGAATACCCTCGGTGCCGTGGAGAGGCCAAATGGCAGGGCCTGAAACTGGTAGTGACAGTCCTGTAGTGCAAACCTTAGACAAGTCTGATGCGGCCAAATCGTAATATGAAGGTACACATCCTTGATATCCAGAGACACCAGAAATTTCCCTTCCTCCAGACCTGAGATCACCGCTCTCAGAGACTCCATTTTGAACTTGAACACCTGTACGTACGGGTTCAGTGATTTGAGGTTTAGAATGGGCCTTACCGAACCGTCCGGTTTCGATACCACAAACAGGTTGGAGTAATAACCCTTGTTTTGTAGTTGAAGTGGAACTGGGACAATGACCTGAGTTTGCACCAGTTTCTGAATTGCTGTCTGCAAAGTTATACCTGCTTCTGGAGAAGCTGGTAAGCCTGATTTGAAGAATCTGTGAGGTGGGAGTTCCTGTAACTCCAGTCTGTATCCCTGGGTGATAAGGTCTGTGACCCAGGGATCCTGGCAAGATGTTGCCCTAACGTGACTGAAATAATGTAACAGAGCTCCCACCTACCTGTCTTACAGGCAGTGCGGACCACCGTCATGCTGAAGGCTTTGAGGAAGCAGATCCGGAGGTCTGTTCCTGAGAACGTGCAGCTGCTGGTTTCCTTGGTTTACCTCTATTACCTTGGAAGGCTGTAGAGGAACCCTTGGATTTGACCTTGAATTTCGCTCTCCGAAAGGACTGCAGAGTTGGAGCAGAGTAGCTTTTCCTATCTGGGGGTGCTGCGGAAGGAAGGTATGTAGACTTACCCACAGTAGCCTTGGATATCAACGTATCCAGTTCATCCCCAAAAAGGAACTCACCTGTGAAAGGTAGATTTTCCACTCCTTTCCTGGAATCCGCATCCGCAATCAACTGGCGTAGCCACAATCCCCTGCGTGCTGACACTGCCATGGCAGTGGTGCGTGCGTTGAGCAAACCAATTTCCTTTCAGGCCTCCACCATAAAGTTAGCAGAATCTTGGATATGCTGCAGGAGTAAAACTATCTCCACCCTGGGTAAGGTATCCAAACTGTCAATTAGGTTAACTGACCATTTTGCAATGGCTTTAGTGATCCATGCGCAAGCAATAGTGGGTCTCTTGGCCACCCCCGCAGACATGTATTGCGACTTGAGATGCGGCCAGCTGTGTCCTTCAAGGATGCAGCCCCGGGCATAGGTAAGAAAATCCTACGTGATAACCTAGAAAACCCGACAATCGGCGGGTTTTCCCATTTCTTTCTAACTTCTAGAGGAAAGGGAAAAGAAGTAATCAATCTTTTAGGGATCTGAAATTTTTTGTCAGGGTTAGCCCAAGTTTCTTCAAACAGGGCATTCAAGTCTTTTGATGCGGGAAAAGTAGCAGTGGATTTCTTTTTCACATTTAAAAAAAAATTCCTCCCCAACCTCTACCGTCTTATCAGGAATGTGTAAGACATTTCTGATAGCCTCTATCAGGGCCTGTATGCCCTGCGATAGGACAGCATCTCTCCCCACTCGCATCCACTTCACCCTCCTCTGGATCTGATGTATCGTCATCAGTGTCATCCTGCATGACCTGGGCCAGAGAACACTTTTGTGGGCAAATGGCAGGAGTTTGAGACACTGGTATGGGAACTGAATCTTTCTTCATCAGGTCATCCATAGATTGTCTTAAACATTGGGTCTCTTTCTCATTATGGGATAATTTAGTTGAAATATTAGATATCATCCCTTTAATGGAAGCTAACCATGGGGGTTCTGCCCCACTAGCCTGAGAATGAGCACTATCCTGGGTACAGGGTAATGAGTCTCCAGGGGAAGAAAGGCACTCAGCTGTGCAGGAAACACAGTCCCTGGACATGGTAACATAAAGGAACATGCAGACACCCACACACAGAAGGTGAAAACACAGTTTAAACCCACACAGAGCCCTTAGAGAGACACAGAGATCAGAGCCAGCCGCACACACAGTGCCCTTATAGCTAATAAATATAGCTGGGTCGCCACACTAAGTCCCCTAAAAGGGCTTAGTATATAAACACACTCCCCCCTTCTAAGACCCCCGGTACCATAGAGGAGACGTGGAGTCTTTGTGGAGGAGCTGCGCTTCCCTGTGATTCCTATCAGTGTAATTTGCAGAGGGAAAATGGCACTGGTGAGCTGCTGGATCCGCTCATAGTGAAGCCCCGCCCCCTTAATTGCGCTCGGCTTCCCACTATTTATACTGGCCTGAGGTAAGTTTTTATATCCCACAGAGGGTTAAAACCCTTGTTAGGTATGTCAGCCACTGGGGGTGTACATTGGTGGCTCAGCGCGCCACTCACACGGGACACACACAGCTGTGCATGTCTCTGAGACCCCTGGAGCGCAGACTACAGCCAGAGCTGCGCTCCCACCCCTGTGCCGCCTAACCGGGACTCCGGCGTTGTACTCACCACTCTTTCATCTTCTGGCTCTGTTAGGGGTGGCGGCATGCTGCCGGAGGGTACGTTCGCCGTGGTGGGGCTTGCGAATGACTCCCTCAGGAGCTCAGTGTCCTGTCAGCGGAAAGACAGGGCCACTCTCTCCCCTATGTCCCACGGAGCAGGCAGTCTGGTGCCAATCAGACCTGCCTGAAAACAACAATCAGAAAATAAATGCAGAAAACTCTTCAGGAGCTTCCCTAAGCGTGACCGGCTTCTCCGGGCACATTTTCTAAACTGCGTCTGGTAGGAGGGGCATAGAGGGAGGAGCCAGTGCACACTATTGATTTATTAAAGTGCCCAAGGCTCCTAGTGGACCCGTCTATACCCCATGGTAGTAATGTGGACCCCAGTATCCGCTACGACGTAAGAGAAAGACAGATATGTTTAAATCCCTGCTTCCAGTTTATCGAATACAATTTGGCAATCTCCACATGTAGTTAAAAAAAGGGGGTTATTTTAACTCTTTTAAAGCCAGTGTAGCTAGTCCCTTGGGAACTGTAAAGTTTAAAGTCAGTTCAAAGCAATCCAGGCATCATTTGAAGAATCTTAACTTTGATCTCCACCCCAATAGGATCTGAGATTTTGCTATGCATAATCGTATGAATATTTGGAAGGATGATAACTACAAGACAGCCCTCTCATAAATTATTGATTATATCTCTGTATCTTTGTGAATTTGTTTTATGTTATGTGTTTATATGTTCTGTACATCCTGTGTACGTAATGGCTTTTAATCTCTCTCTATCTCTTGTGGTCATATGCTAAAACTGTGGATTAAAAGTCATTTGTATAGTTAATATGTACATGTTTTATGTATGTAATAGCACAGACCTTAGTTATCTGAAGTGGCACTAGTAATATTTGGCCTAACTGAATAAAGGGGGGAACTGACGGGGGGAGATGTGTGCTGAGCGATCTTAACACAGACCACTCAGCACACATCTCTCCCCCCGCTCAGCACAGAGCGATGTGCTAAGCGAGGGGACAGGGGGGCGCTCACTTCACACAGCGGTGAAGTGAGCGACCTGCTAGATTGAGCCTGCATGTGCGGCCTATCGCTGGGGGGCATACACACGGCAGATCCGTGCTTAAAATCTAAGCAATCTAGTCAGATTGCTTAGATTTTAATCACGGATCTCTCCGTGTGTACCCCCCTTAAGGAGCAGCTTTGCAATTGCAGTCCATAGTAATGCAAATGCAGGAGGAGGAGCATATACCACCTCCTCTCTGCGTTTTCCATGTGATCGCATCTCAAATGAACCTTACGGCCTTTAGTCGCGATGTTCATCTGCGACAGCAGCTTCTCAGTCTTGCCATTGCAGTGTGGCTTCCTAGGCCAAAGTAACTGCGTCTCGAGAAACAGTCCTTAGTCTCGCCACTCCCGGAAAATGGGAGCACCACGGGCTGCCCCCAGCCCTGTCCCTCACCGTGAACAGAGGTGTCAATCAGTCAGAGGCTTTCGCATATCTGCGCCCGATCGCAGGGCCCGTTCTGCACATGCACAGAACGGGTCTTGCGCGTGCACAAGACTCAAACATCGGGGAAATACAGTAAGAATCGCATTACCAATCCTTACTGAATTAGCCCCTTTGTTCTTATTTCTCAAAAAAAACAAAACACTCAAGCACAGCACAAGATAACAGGAATATTTATCAAAATTATTTTAATTAAAATAAAGTATTACATTATCTAAGTATCACCTGAATGTACTAAAAGTCCATGCTTTTTTTTGTTGTAATCAGATTGTATTTCCCATACAGCACTTGTAATGTATGGGTGTGTTATGGGAGTGGCGCGGGTGTCTGTTAAAGTGCTTGTGTACACAGATGCTCAGCCGCTCACATAGGAGGCCGTGCTCAGACAGAGAAACTGCACCTGCTATAGGACTGGATGCAGCAATCGGTATTACAGTGTGTACAGATGCTGACAGTGGGCATCTCAGGCCTTGTACATTGGGAAGCATGGATGTATACAAGGGAAGGACTTTGCAGCTCCATTTGCATAAAGTCGCTCACGGTTGGCTGCCGAAAGCACATGTGCGGGCGCTTCTGCATCCTCCTCTGAATCAGGCTCTAACTGCTCCAAGTCTTTCCAAGTATTGCACTTAAAAGTGTGGAATTGGGCCTTTTAGCAATTATGGGCAATTCAGCATTCTACGGATCTTAGTAGTATCACTACTTGCGCTGGGTGGGTGTAACAACAGGGCGTATAAGTGTGGCGTGCGTTTGTAGGCGGAAAGGTAGGCTATTCAGATTTGTGCGGATGCACAGATCCCTCAGATTTCAGACAGATCTCTTGTATCAGGGATAGAGATGAGAGCTACTGGAATAAAGTAGAATACATCCACTCTCACTGATTACTTGGTCTTCAGTCACTGTCACAACGTTTAGTTCAGGCAATACATAACCCGGATTAAGCCTTGGTGGTGACGAGGGCACTTAAGGCAGAGGGGGTGTATATTAGATTATGCATACTTCCCAACATGACCCATTCCAGGTGGGATAAAATGCTCTCTACCTTTATTTTTCTCTTAATATAGGATTGATGTAACCTGTGTTGAACTATTTAGCTGATAACAAAAGGTATTTCAACACAGGTGATTGCAATCATAAATTAAGAAGGAAGTCCAGGTAGAAAGCATTTTGTCACTCTTGGAATGGGTCATGTTGGGAGGTATAGACTGTGTAAATTCAATTTAAACCAATGGTGTATATTTGATTTAAACCAGAGGTTCCCAAACTGTGTGCCGTGGCTCCCTGGGGTGCCTCGGGACACTGGCATAGGTGCCCTGGGTTGGTGGCCCAGGACCAATTCAAATTATTCATGGTCAATATAATAGGCAAAGCCAGTGCTGGTGACTGCCAGTCATAAAATATGTGGCCAAACAGAAGCAAATCTTGTCCCTCACCACACAACTGACCCTAAGGATGACATATAAATGCGATCTACTTAATGTAATATTTCTAAATTTCTCAATAAGACATTTTTGGCCTAGGGGTGCCGTGAAAAAAATTCTGATATTCTAGGGCACCGTGATTCAAAAAAGTTTGGAAACCACTGATTTAAACTAATAGTTTACTAATATCTGGGTACTGTTTACAGTGCCTCCTAATGAGAGACAACTATTTAAAAAAAAAATCTTATAGTGGAACAAAGACAACTTAAATAACCTTAAAAGAAACAAAGAAAAGTAAAAAATATAACTTATCTTGTCACATGTAAGAATAGCAGTAGCCTCTGTACTACTTACACACTGGGATAGGAATCAGGAGTGTGTGTATGTTTCTCTTTCTAGATCCTCATCAGATAACAGGTCACCATGAACCAGTCACCGTCGTGGGGAGGAAGAGAAGCTGGGATCCCTGGGTCACTTACCTTCTCTTCCTCCCCACAAGTCTCTCTCCCTCCTAGCTCTCCTTTGGTTGAAAAGCTCTGTCGGTAGCTCATGAAATCAGATAACCCTGTGTCTCTGCCTGCACTGCTTACTGTCCTGCTTGCATTCTGGATACCTGTTCTGCTGATGCATAAGAGGGAAAGCTAGTGATATCAGTGTACTGACAAAGGGGGGCCCGGGATACAGTATGACCTGCACCCCCCTTTAATCTGACTATGAGATGACTCCATGTTGCTGCAGCACTACAATGTTCAGCATGCTAAATTAATCAGAAGAGGATGTTAGATTTAGCCTTCCAAGAGTCAGAATCTAACTGCCCCTCCTTGCCACTGTTGTGGGTATCAATAATACATTACTAGACATCAAACGTTGTGTTAATCAAATCAATTACTCTGTTTCACTTTATAATGTTAGATTTGATAAATAAAATACTCAGCTAAACCAAATGTACACATGAGGGACGACATGGGGCCTGATTCATTTTAATAATATATTTAAATCCCAGAGTTTAGATTTCACATCAATTATGAGATGTGATTGATATGCAGATCAGTTTGCCCAGAGAACATTTGCTCAGTACATTTAAAAATAACCTGAAAAGTTATAATTGAGAAAAATGTTAAAGGCCAATTCCTGAACTTCCCTGTCTTCCTCTATGTTGCCTAACCTTTGAAAATGTCTCCCCTGGTGCTTCATTTGCAGCACTACTTTCATTTTCTGTATGAATTACAGATGAGCAGACCGTATGCTTCCTGTGCGACGGGTCTCAAAGAACTAATCCATAGTATTTTATGATATAAAATTAGGGCAGTACGGATGGTGTAATGGTTAGCATTACTGCCGCACTGAGGTCATGGGTTCAATTCCCACCGTGGTCCTAACTGTGCGGAGTTTGTATATTCTCCCCGTACATGCGGGGGTTTCTTCCAGGTACTCCGGTTTCCTGCCACAATCCAAAAATATACTGGTAAGTTAAAAGGCTTCCAACAAAAATAACCCTAGTGTTAATGTGTATACATGTGATAGGGAATAGACTGTAAGCTCCACTGGGGCAGGGACTGATGTGAATGGCCAAATATTCTCTGTAAAGTGCTGCGGAATAAGTGTGCCCTATATAAAAAAGGATTTTAATATACCTACCGGTAAATCCTTTTCTAGTAGTCCATAAGGGATATTGGGGACAGAATTAGTACGATGGGGTATAGACGGGTCCAAAGGAGCAAGTGCACTTTAAAATTCTTCCACTGGGTGTGCTGGCTCCTCCTCTCTATGCCTCCTCCTACAGCTCAGTTATAGATAAAACAGTGCCCGAAGGAGAATGGCATACTTGAGAGAAGGAACTGAACAAGAACAGGTGTGGTGAGATTTAAACACCAGTACACCAATACATAACTTAGCCAGCAAGGTCTGGCAACATTAACAGAATCTTAGCCAGCAAAGTCTGGCATTATTAACAGCAACAGCTTAACAGGAACACCAAATAGAGAACCTGCAGAAAGTTACCGCACAGAGGCTGGCGCCCAATATCCCTTATGGACTACAAGAAAAGGATTTACCGGTAGGTATATTAAAATCCTATTTTCTCTAGCATCCATAAGGGATATTGGGGACACATTAGTATGATGGGGATGTCCCAAAGCTTCCAGAACGGGCGGGAATGTGCGGAGACAACTGCAGCACCGCCTGCCCAAACTGGGTATCCTCTTTGGTCAGGGTATCAAATTTGTAGAACTTCACAAACGTGTTAGTCACCAATCAGGTAGCAGCTCGGCATAGTTGTAGGGTCGAGACTCTGCGGGCAGCCGCCCAGGAAGAACCCACTGATCTAGTAGAGTGGACCTTCAGAGACTGTGGAACCGGTAAGGCTGCCGACGCATAAGCCTGTTGGATAGTAAGCTTAATCCAACGAGCAATGGTCTGCTTTGAAGCAGGTCAACCCTTTTTTTGTGTATCATACAGCATGAACAAGGAATCCGTCTTCCTGATCCGAGCCGTCCTCTTGACATAGATTTGCAAGGCTTGTACAGCATCTAATGCCTCCAGAATAGAAGCAGTGTCAGAAGCAGATGGAAGCACAATAGGTTGATTCAAGTGAAAATGCGGAGACCACCTTCGGCAGGAACTGCTGTCGAGTCCTGAGCTCCGCTCTGTTCTCGTAAAAGACCAAGGGGGTAATTCTGAGTTGATCGCAGCAGCAAGTTTGTTAGCAATTGGGCAAAACCATTTGCACTGCAGGGGGGACAGATATAACATTTGCAGAGAGAGTTAGATTTGGGTGGGTTATTTTGTTTCTGTGCAGGGTAAATACTGGCTGCTTTATTTTTACACTGCAATGTAGATTTCAGTTTGAACACACCACACCCAAATCTAACTCTCTCTGCACGTTATATTTGCCCCCCCTGCAGTGCATATGGTTTTGCCCAATTGCTAACAAACTTGCTGCTGCGATCAACTCAGAATTAGGCCCCAAGTACTGACTTTTGCACGACAAGGCCCCCAATTCTGAGACACGCCTAGCAGAAGCCAGGGCCAGTAATATCACCGTTTTCCACGTGAGGTATTTATCCTCTACAGTTGTCAAGAGGTTCAAACCAGGAGGACTGTAGAAAGTGTAACACTACATCCAGATCCCAAGGTGCCGTAGGCGGCACGAAAGGAGGTTGTATATGAAGCACCCCTTGCAAGGTCCGAACTTCCGGCAAGAGAGCCAATATCTTCTGGAAGAAGACGGAAAGAGCTGAAATCTGGACCTTAATGGATCCCAGACGTAAGCCCTTATCCACTCCAGCCTGCAGGAAACACAGAAACCTTCCCAAGTGGAATTCCGCAGAGGGATATGTGCATTCCTCGCACCAAGAGACATATCTCCGTCAGATATGATGATAGTGTTTTGACGTCACAGGCTTTCTAGCTTGTACCATAGAGGCAATGACCTTTTTGGAAAGCCTTTTGTGAGTTAGGATGTTCCGCTCAACTTCCATGCCGTCCAACGAAGCCGCCGTAAGTCCGGGTAGACGAATGGTCCTTGTTGAAGAAGATCCCTTCTTAGAGGTAGATGCCAAAGGTCCTGCACGGATATGTTCAGAAGAGCCGCGTACCACGCTCTTTGGGACCAATCCGGGGCAATCAAGATTGCTTCAACTCTTTGATGTCCGATCCGCTTGAGAACCCTTGGGATCGGAGGAAACAGATAGACCAGCTGGTAAGGCCAAGGCGAAGTCAGCGCATCCACTGCACTCGCCTGAGGGTCCCTAGTTCGTGAGCAATAGCAGCGAAGCTGCTTGTTGAGACGAGAGGCCATCAAGTCGATCTGTGGGCAACCCCACCTGTCGATGATCAGTTGGAACACCTAAGGGTGTAGTCCCCACTCCCCC
Source organism: Pseudophryne corroboree (assembly GCF_028390025.1). Lineage (NCBI taxonomy): Eukaryota > Metazoa > Chordata > Amphibia > Anura > Myobatrachidae > Pseudophryne > Pseudophryne corroboree. The sequence goes on along the minus strand of NC_086454.1, from coordinate 246,371,133 downwards.
GGGTGGAGGTTGTGGCGACTTAGGAAGTCCGCCTCCCAGTTGTCCACTCCCGGAATGAAGATTGCAGACAGCGCTCTTGCATTTCTTTCTGCCCAGAGGAGTATTCTTGACACTTCTCGCATGCAGGCCCTGCTTTTTGTCCCTCCTTGTCGATGGATGTATGCCACCACCGTGGCGTTGTCCGACTGCACCTGGATCGCCCAATCCCACAGTAGAGGAGAAGCCTGAAGCAGAGAATTGTGGATAGCCCGAAGTTCCAGAATGTTGATTGGAAGTAGGGCCTCTTGGGCAGACCACCTGCCCTGGAACTGCGCCCCTTGGGTGTCAGCTCCCCATCCTCGTAGACTCGCATCCGTCGTGAGGATCCAATCCTGAATCCCGAAATTTCGGCCTTCCAGGAAGTTGGAAGACTGTAGCCACCACAAGGGTGGAATCCTGGCCCGGGGTGACAGCTGAATCATCCTGGGCATCTGAAGATGGGAACCAGACCATTTGTTCAGGATGTCCAATTGGAAGGGTCTGGCGTGGAACCTTCCGTACTGTATCGACTCGAAGGAGACCACCACCTTTCCCAATAATTTTATGCAAAGATGGACGGAGACTCGAGCAGGTCTGAGTACCATGGGAACCATTTCCTAGAGCGTTCTCGCTTTTTCCTCAGGTAGGAACACTTTCTGTGCTACAGTATCCGGTAGTATGCCCAGAAAGTGGAGCCGTTGAGACGGTTCCAGGTGGGACTTCTGTAGATTGAGGAACCACCCGTGGTGAGACAGAACTTAGATCTATATGGAGCAATAGAAGCTCCCTGGAACTCGCTTTTATCAGGAGATCGTCCAGGTATGGGATCACATTTACCCCCTGGACCCTGAGTTGAAACATCATTTCCGCCATCACCTTTGTGAACACCCTCGGAGCTGTGGACAGGCCGAAGGATAACGCCTGAAATTGGTAGTGATAGGCCTGATGAGGAGGTCAAATTGGGTTATGTAGATAAGCATCCATAATATCCAGGGATACTAGGAACTTCTGTGGTTCCAGGCCTGCGATCACCGCCCTCAAAGATTACATTTTGAATTTGAAAGCCTTCAGGTAAGGATTCAAGGACTTCAGATTCAGAATGGGTCTCACAGACCCGTCTGATTTCGGTACTACAAACAGACTGGAGTAGTAACCTTGTCCTTGTTGCAGCAGTGGTACCGGTACAATGACCTGGGACTGAACCAACCTCTCTATGGCTAGTAGAAGAGTACCACGCATATTTTCCAAAACTGGTAAGCCTGATTTGAAAAATCGTTTGGGGGGGTACCGTCGAACTCCAGCTTGTAGCCCTGAGAGATAAGGTCCCATACCCAAGCATCTTGGCAAGAAACATATCAGATGTGGCTGAAGTGACGTAACCGAGCTCCCACCACGAGATCCCCCCGGGGTGGGTGTGCACCGTCATGCTGAAGTGTTTGCGGAAGCAGAATTGGTGTTCTAGTTCTGAGACCCAGCAACTGCTGGTTTTCTAGGTTTTCCCCTGGAGCCTCTCACTGCGTTGGAGGCTCCTCTGGCTCTGGATCGAAAGCTGGAGGACCGAAAGGACTGAGTAAACGGTCCCGGATAGGTACATCTAGCAGGAGGGGCCCCCGAAGGGAGAAACATGGATTTCCCGGCCGTAGCCTTTGAAATCCAGGTGCCCAGGTCACCTAAAAAGAGCCATTCACCTGTGAAGGGAAGAGATTCCACATTACATTTATAGTTAGCATCAGCAATCCACTGACATAACCCTATGGCTCTGCGCGCAGACACAGCCATAGCCGTAGTTCTGGCATTAACATTGCCAATCTCTTTTAAGGAGTCAGAGGACTCTTGCCGTGTCCTGAATGTGAGTCAGTAAGGCAACAGTTTCGACTAAGGTCATATTACCAGAGAGACCTTCTTTTATTTGACTAGCCCAGGAATGGATTGCATGAGTCATCCAGCAACCTGCAATGACCGGCTTTTGTGCTACGCCTGCAGCAACGTAAATAGATTTTAGAGTTGTCTCTTATTTTTCTATCTGCGGGGTCCTTCACCGTAAGGGAGCCCGGAGCAGGGAGTACTGCCTTTTTAGAAAGGCGAGAGAATGAGATGTCTACGGCTGGGGATTCTTCCAAGAATTTTATGCCTTCAGGGGCAAAGGGGAAGGTATTTAAAAATCTTTTTGTCACCTGATATTTTTTATCTGGGTTCTTCTAGGCTAGTTTAAATAAATCATCCAATTCTGCGGAATCAGGGAATGTGACATTTGGTTCCTCTTGAGGGAGGATAAATGACTGATGAGTATTTACATCCCCCAGGGGGAGCTTTAACACCTCCCTAATAGCCAATATGAGGGGTTCAATACCCTGAATCAGGGTGGGATCCCCACTTATGGGGTCCTCATCATCCCCTGCATCCTGTATATCATCATCAGTATCATCTGATAGGAGTGCTGGTAGAGCACGTTTTTGTGACGCAGGTAGGGAGGAAGGCTTAGCAGAAAGGCTAGCCACTGCTTGTTACAGTTCTTGAGTCTTATTTGCATTTGCAGTGAGCTGAGATGACACATCCGACATCATAGTTTTTATAGCCCCAACCAGGTGGGCTCTGTATTCTCCCCCACATTAGTATCAGCATGCTGAGATGTCGGACTACACTGCCCACATGATATTGAGCTGGATGTACTAGAAGAGAACCTGGCATTACATACACTGCAAGACTTCTGTTTTACCATAGTGATCAGAAAACAGGATTTTAATACCTACCGGTAAATCCTTTTCTCCTTCATCCACTAGGGGCCACTGGAGCGTAGTTACAATGGGGAAATAGTAGGCAGTAATTGGGAGCTGGCACTTTAAAATTCTCACACTGTGGCTAGCTCCTCCCCTACTATCTCCCCTCCAAGCCAGTCTTAGTTAGTGCCCGAGGGAGCTGGTTCACTTGGGTTTAGCTGAAGAATTTTTTCTTTTTTCTTTATTATTTTATTTTTCTTTCACAGACGCACAGACTGGCAGCTCTGCCACTGCCAGTCTGCACCGCGGGAGCTGCCGGCGGGGTCCCATCGCAGCTGCGTGCGGCTCGGGATGGGCCCCGGCTGAGGGAGACACTGAGCTCTCCTGAGTTGGCCGGACACCGCTGCGTGCGGCGCGTGTCGGGGCCGCTCCACCAGCAGAAGATTCCGGCAGCATGGCAGCGGTAAGTCTCAAAAGTGGCCGGACACCGCTGCCTGCGGCGCGTTTCGGGGCCGCTGGGTCGAAACGCCTGACGGAAGGAAGCGGTGAGTACAATCTCCCCCCCTCCAGACTGATGTATGTTTTTACATTTTCAGTTTCAGTGTTTTAATACATATGTGGTGATGGACAGGCTCCCCTATACTCTCCAGTCATAGACAGGCTGGAGTGCATAAAAGGCGCACTTACTAATTTGAAATTGGCGCCATTATGTGGGGGGCGGAGCTTCAGCCCGCTCTGTAAGCGGGCTCAGCGCTCTTCACTCCCCGGCTGCAGCATACAGGCAGCCGGGTGATACATTTACACTCCCCGGCCGCAGCATACACACTTACAGGCAGCCGGGTGATACATAGTGCGGTTTTAATTTGAAAGTGACCGGAGCAGGGGGGCGGAGCTAACTCCAGCTCCGTTCGGCGGGCTCAGGCTCTCCGCTCCCCGGCCGCACACCGCTCCCCGGCCGCAGCATACAGGCGGCCGGGGGATACATGGGCGCTTTCCGCTTACTATACAGCGGATTTGAATTTGGCGCCGAAGCGGGGGGGCGGAGCTAACTGCCGCTCTGTACGGCGGGCTCTCTCCGCTCCCCGGCCGCTGCAGCATGACGAGACGCCGCTCCACAGTCCCCCGCTCCCCGGGCCGCTGAAACCTCCTTTCCTCTCCTGGCTGTGCAGGGAGGATTCTTTACATGTATAAGGTATGAGGGGGGGGGGGGGGGGGGTGAAGTTTATTCCCCCCGGCGGCGGCTCCCAGCTCTCATTGTCTCTAGGCAACAGATCCTGTCTCTGGGGTTTTTAGCTTTTCTGTGCAGTGTGCTGCAGAAATATTTGTTATATCTTGCTTTGGCTACATTCCTCCCTGCAGGGGAGTCCTTTGCCCGGCATTTCATACATTTAGATCAGGAAACCTGCTCTATTACAGGAGCTGGGACTCAGCTCATTAGTAATTAAAAATCTACTGTGCAGTATTTCTTTACCCTACAAATACACAGTATTTATCTACCCTATTAGGTGCACAGTATATATCTACCCGGTGGGTTCACTGTGGTGTGTGTATATAGATATAATAAGAATTTACTTACCGATAATTCTATTTCTCGGAGTCCGTAGTGGATGCTGGGGTTCCTGAAAGGACCATGGGGAATAGCGGCTCCGCAGGAGACAGGGCACAAAAGTAAAGCTTTTACAGGTCAGGTGGTGTGTACTGGCTCCTCCCCCTATGACCCTCCTCCAGACTCCAGTTAGGTACTGTGCCCGGACGAGCGTACACAATAAGGGAGGATTTTGAATCCCGGGTAAGACTCATACCAGCCACACCAATCACACCGTACAACTTGTGATCTAAACCCAGTTAACAGTATGATAACAGAGGAGCCTCTGAAAGATGGCTTCCTAAACAATAACCCGAATTAGTTAACAATAACTATGTACAAGTATTGCAGATAATCCGCACTTGGGATGGGCGCCCAGCATCCACTACGGACTCCGAGAAATAGAATTATCGGTAAGTAAATTCTTATTTTCTCTATCGTCCTAAGTGGATGCTGGGGTTCCTGAAAGGACCATGGGGATTATACCAAAGCTCCCAAACGGGCGGGAGAGTGCGGATGACTCTGCAGCACCGAATGAGAGAACTCCAGGTCCTCCTTTGCCAGGGTATCAAATTTGTAAAAATTTACAAACGTGTTCTCCCCTGACCACGTAGCTGCTCGGCAGAGTAGTAATGCCGAGACCCCTCGGGCAGCCGCCCAAGATGAGCCCACCTTCCTTGCGGAATGGGCCTTAACAGATTTAGGCTGTGGCAGGCCTGCCACAGAATGTACAAGTTGAATTTTGTTACAAATCCAACGAGCAATCGACTGCTTAGAAGCAGGTGCACCCAACTTGTTGGGTGCATACAGTATAAACAGCGAGTCAGATTTTCTGACTCCAGCCGTCCTTTAAATGTATATTTTTAAGGCTCTGACAACGTCCAACAACTTGGAGTCCTTCAAGTCGTCTGTAGCCGCAGGCACTACAATAGGCTGGTTCAGGTGAAACGCTGATACCACCTTAGGGAGAAAATGCGGACGCGTCCGCAGCTCTGCCCTATGTCGAATGGAAAAGTAAATAAGGGCTTTTATAAAACAAAGCCGCCAGTTCAGATACTCTCCCGGCCGAAGCCAGGGCCAGTAACATAGTCACTTTCCATGTGAGATATTTCAAATCCACCTTCTTTAGTGGTTCAAACCAATTTGATTTGAGGAAATCTAAAACTACATTTAGATCCCACGGTGCCACCTTAGGCACCACAGGAGGCTGTATATGCAGTACTCCTGTGATAAAAATCTGGACCTCAGGGACTGAGGCCAATTCTTTTTGGAAGAATATTGATAGGGCCGAAATTTGAACCTTAATAGATCCCAATTTGAGACCCATAGACAATCCTGATTGCAGGAAATGTAGGAAAACGACCCAGTTGAAATTCCTCCATCGGAGCACTCCGCTGCTCGCACCACGCAACATATTTTCGCCAAATACGGCGATAAAGCTTCGCGGTGACTTCCTTCCTTGCCTTTATCAAGGTAGGAATGACTTCTTCTGGAATGCCTTTTCCTTTTAGGATCTGGCATTCAAACGCCATGCCGTCAAACGCAGCCGCGGTAAGTCTTGAAAAAGACAAGTACCCTGCTGAAGCAGGTCCCTTCTCAGAAGTAGAGGCCACGGATCGTCCGTGACCATCTCTTGAAGTTCCGGGTACCAAGTCCTTCTTGGCCAATCCGGAGCCACTAGTCTTACTCCACTTTGCCGTATAATCCTCAATACCTTTGGTATGAGAGGCAGAGGAGGAAACACATATACCGACTGGTACACCCAAGGTGTTACCAGCGCGTCCACAGCTATTGCCTGCGGATCTCTTGACCTGGCGCAATACCTGTCCAGTGTTTTGTTGAGGCGAGACGCCATCATGTCCACCATTGGTTTTACCCAACGGTTTAATAGCATGTGGAAAACTTCTGGATGAAGTCTCCACTCTCCCGGGTGAAGGTCGTGTCTGCTGAGGAAGTCTGCTTCCCAGTTGTCCACGCCCGGGATGAATACTGCTGACAGTGCTATCACGTGATTCTCCGCCCAGCGAAGGATCCTGGCAGCTTCTGCCATTGCCCTCCTGCTTCTTGTGCCGCCCTGTCTGTTTACATGGGCGACTGCCGTGATGTTGTCCGACTGGATCAACACCGGTCTTCCTTGAAGCAGAGGTTCCGCCTGGCTTAGAGCATTGTAGATTGCTCTTAGTTCCAGAATGCTTATGTGAAGAGACTTTTTCAGGCTCGACCACACTCCCTGGAAATTTCTTCCCTGTGTGACTGCTCCCCAGCCTCTCTGGCTGGCACCCGTGGTCACCAGGATCCAATCCTGCATGCCGAATCTGCGGCCCTCCAATAGATGAGCCTCCTGCAACCACCACAGAAAGGATACCCTTGTCCTCGGCGACAGGGTTATCCGCAGGTGCATCTGAAGATGCGACCCTGACCATTTGTCCAACAGATCCCTTTGCATGGAATCTGCCGAAAGGGATTGCTTCGTAAGAAGCTACCATTTTTTCCCAGGACTCTTGTGCATTGATGTACAGACACCTTTCCTGGTTTTAGGAGGTTCCTGACCAGGTCAGATAACTCCTTGGCTTTTTCTTCGGGAAGAAAAACCTTTTCTGAACTGTGTCCAGAATCATCCCCAGGAACAGCAGACGAGTTGTCGGCATTAATTGGGATTTTGGAATATTCAGAATCCATCCGTGCTGCTTTAGCACCTCTTGAGATAGTGCTAAACCCATCTCTAGCTGTTCTCTGGACCTTGCCCTTATTAGGAGATCGTCCAAGTATGGGATAATTAATATGCCTTTTCTTCGAAGAAGAAATATTATCTCGGCCATTACCTTTGTAAAGACCCGAGGTGCCGTGGACAAACCAAACGGCAGCGTCTGAAACTGATAGTGACAGTTTTGTACAACGAACCTGAGGTACCCCTGGTGTGAGGGGTAATTGGAACGTGGAGATACGCATCCTTGATGTCCAAGGATACCATAAAGTCCCCTTCTTCCAGGTTCGCTTATCACTGCTCTGAGTGACTCCATCTTGAACTTGAACTTCTTTATGTACAGGTTCAAGGACTTCAGATTTAGAATAGGCCTTACCGAGCCATCCGGCTTCGGTACCACAAAAAGAGTGGAATAATACCCCTTCCCTTGTTGTAGAAGAGGTACCTTGACTATCACCTGCTGAGAATACAGCTTGTGAATGGCTTCCAAAACCGTCTCCCTTTCTGAGGGGGACGTTGGTAAAGCAGACTTCAGGAAACGGCGAGGTGGCTCTGTCTCTAATTTCAACCTGTACCCCTGAGATATTATCTGCAGGATCCAGGGATTTACCTGCGAGTGAGCCCACTGCGCGCTGTAATTCTTGAGACGACCGCCTACCGCCCCCGAGTCCGCTTGCGAAGCCCCAGCGTCATGCTGAGGCTTTTGTAGAAGCCGGGGAGGGCTTCTGTTCCTGGGAAGGAGCTGCCTGTTGCTGTCTCTTCCCTCGTCCTCTGCCTCGTGGCAGATATGAATAGCCCTTTGCTCTCTTATTTTTAAAGGAACGAAAAGGCTGCGGTTGAAAGGTCGGTGCCTTTTTCTGTTGGGGAGTGACTTGAGGTAGAAAGGTGGATTTCCCGGCCGTAGCCGTGGCCACCAAATCCGATAGACCGACCCCAAATAACTCCTCTACGCATCGCCTGTCCACTGTCGTGTCCATAAAGCTCTTCTGGCCGAAATGGACATAGCACTTACCCGTGATGCCAGTGTGCAGATATCTCTCTGTGCATCACGCATATAAAGAAATGCATCCTTTATTTGTTCTAACGACAGTAAAATATTGTCCCTGTCCAGGGTATCAATATTTTCGATCAGGGACTCTGACCAAACTACCCCAGCACTGCACATCCAGGCAGTCGCAATAGCTGGTCGTAGTATAACACCTGCATGTGTGTATATACCTTTTTGGATATTTTCCATCCTCCTATCTGATGGATCTTTAAGTGCGGCCGTCTCAGGAGAGGGTAACGCCACTTGTTTTGATGAGCGTGTTAGCGCTTTGTCCACCCTAGGAGGTGTTTCCCAGCGCTCCCTAACCTCTGGCGGGAAAGGGTATAAAGCCAATAACTTCTTTGAAATTAGCAGTTTTTTATCGGGGCACCCCACGCTTCATCACACACGTCATTTAATTCTTCTGATTCGGTAAAAACTACTGGTAGTTTTTTCACACCCCACATAATACCCTGTTTAGTGGTACCTGTAGTATCAGCTAAATGTAACATCTCCTTTATTGCCAAAATCATATAACGTGTGGCCCTTTTGGAAAATACGGTTGATTCGTCACCTTCACTACCGGAATCAGTGCCTGTGTCTGGGTCTGTGTCGACCGACTGAGGCAAGGGGCGTTTTACAGCCCCTGACGGTGTTTGAGGCGCCTGGACAGGCACTAAGTGAGTGTCCGGCCGCCTCATGTCGGCAAACGACTGCTTAAGCGAGTTGACGCTATCCCGTAATTCCACAAATAAGGCATCCATTCTGGTGTCGTCCCCCTAGAAGGTGACATCCTCATATTTGGCAATTGCTCCTCCTCCACACCAATAACGTCCTCATACATGTCGACACACACGTACCGACACACAGCAGACACACAGGGAATGCTCTATACGAAGACAGGACCCACTAGCCCTTTGGGGAGACAGAGGGAGAGTCTGCCAGCACACACCAAAAAGCGCTATATATGACAGGGATAGCCTTATGATTAAGTGCTCCCTTATAGCTGCTTTTATATTAATATATTGCCATTTATTTTGCCCCCCCTCTCTGTTATACCCTGTTTCTGTAGTGCAGTGCAGGGGAGAGACCTGGGAGCCTTCCTGACCAGCGGAGCTGTGACAGAAAATGGCGCCGTGTGCTGAGGAGATAGGCCCCGCCCCTTTTCCGGCGGGCTCGTCTCCCGCTATTTAGTACATTTAGGCAGGGGTAAATATCTCCATATAGCCTCTGGGGCTATATGTGAGGTATTTTTAGCCTTTTTAAAGGTTTACATTTGCCTCCCAGGGCGCCCCCCCCCAGCGCCCTGCACCCTCAGTGACTGCCGTGTGAAGTGTGCTGAGAGGAAAATGGCGCACAGCTGCAGTGCTGTGCGCTACCTTAAGAAGACTGCAGGAGTCTTCAGCCGCCGATTCTGGACCTCTTCTTGCTTCAGCATCTGTGAGGGGGCCGGCGGCGTGGCTCCGGTGACCATCCAGGCTGTACCTGTGATCGTCCCTCTGGAGCTTCATGTCCAGTAGCCAAGAAGCCAATCCATCCTGCACGCAGGTGAGTTCACTTCTTCTCCCCTCTGTCCCTCGTTGCAGTGATCCTGTTGCCAGCAGGAATCACTGTAAAATAAAAAACCTAAGCTAAACTCTCTAAGCAGCTCTTTATGAGAGCCACCTAGAATTGCACCCTTCTCGGCCGGGCACAAAAATCTAACTGGAGTCTGGAGGAGGGTCATAGGGGGAGGAGCCAGTACACACCACCTGACCTGTAAAAGCTTTACTTTTGTGCCCTGTCTCCTGCGGAGCCGCTATTCCCCATGGTCCTTTCAGGAACCCCAGCATCCACTTAGGACGATAGAGAAATATAGATATGTTTGTATATATATATTTAAGTGTGTGTGGGTATGTATATAGATATATCCATACAATACCATATATAGGGGATAAAACAGACACTTCCGCAATGTTTTCTAATAACAAAATACCTCACCTTGCCACATAACATTTTCCCCCATCTTTTCTCACAGGCTGGTCACCATTTTGAAAAGCCAGCGGAACCTTCGAGAAACATCTGGTGCACCTTAATTAGCGGTACACTACATACAGGGCGGGGTGTTGCCTTCCCTTTATTATTCCTTGGTGTCACTAGTTACTAATGCTATTTGTAATTTGGGGAATGTGTGTAAGGCATCAGACAAATAGCGCTGTGGCTCAGTACGCTAGTAGCGGGTATCTGAACAGGGGTTTGAATCCAAACGGAAAAAAACAACAACTTTAAGTGGAGCTCCTATAGCCTAGGGCTAAGACTCCTGTCCCACAGCGCAGCGCTACTGGTTCAGGTCTCCGCTGCTCCAGAAAGTTTATTTGAATCGTGTCGGTCACACATTATAGTGCAGACCTTACATAGGGCTGTGTTTATTTAACCCACCTTTTCTCCTTTCGTTTGTCTCACCTGGGATAGTCAAAGAATTCCCTCTTAGGGGTGAAGTATGCGGTGGAGCCATCTGCATAGCCCTCCACGCACCTGCAGGACACTCCTGTTTGAACAGCTCAGATTATGCAGGTAATGTCACTGTTAACCAGAGACCTTGTACGTCATTTCACCTCTCCAGGTTTCTAAAGGAACCTTGCTAACCTTCCATGTTACAATACTGATGATGTCTGTTTTCTGTGGAGTCTGAACCAGTGTCTCAGAATATCCAGGTGCATTATACAGCAGTTCGTCTAAGACTGCAGGTAAAGGAGGCGGACACGTCAAGTCCATCAGGGTTCAACGCCGATGACGAAATGACAGCGACTGGTCCAGTTTCGGATGAGCTGGGCAGGCTCCGGTAGACGGCCGGCAGACACCCGAATACACAATTTCAGGTATCAAACAATGTTTGTTTTCCTATCCTTTCCCCGCAGACGGCAGGAAATGGTATTAGTACCTCTCCAGGGTATACCCCTCGATGTATCACCGGTCCAACAAGCTGCCGTTTTCCTGAGGCAACCTTGCTCAGGGATCCATCGAAGACACATATACGGCAGCAGGGCTCTACCTTGTCCGGAGCAGGTAGGTTGTGGCACAATTGTCCTCTAGGTTACAGGATGTTTCGCATCAGGATCAATTGATACTTTGGTACGGGTCAGAATCACGATTCTGCTTTATGTTCTTTGGAGGTCTCCACGTCTGCAGACTCGGAACCTGCATTTTCCCTTGGGCTGTCTTAACCCGACGACCTCTGGGGCTGCGACAGTGACAGGTGAACATGAAATCCTACGGGGCAGATGGTTCAGGGGAAGGAACTTTCTGCAGGATTTCTTGAATCATTGGAGGTAAGTCCACTTTGCTTTCTCCTACTACTGCCCCAGCTCCAAGACAGACCTTTACCGGTCTTTCCTTTAGATTTTTACCGTGCCCTTTCAAGCTTTCGACTCCACACGGGCGATATCTCCGTCGCCAGGGGATCTCAGGGCAAAAAGCTGAAGCAGAGGTTCAACATCCTCGGTCCAGTCTGATTTTACATCATCCTATACACACACTACAGGTCAGACTTTCCTACCACCTGGAGGGTCCCAGGGTAGGCGCATGTCGGTGGGAGAAGGCTTGGGCGGTTACAGACTAGATTTTGGAGTACAACCGTCTCGGGAGTCCCTCGGCAGGGGTCGGCCGATTTACGATGACAAGAGAGTCATACTGCAGGCGGCGCTCCATATGCTTCTAACCGCAAAGGGTGTTGATCCCTGTTTTTTACATATCATTTGAATCGGGACAGTTCTCAGGCCTTTGTTTTCTTTTCACGTTCCGAAGCCAGTTGGCTCGGCCAGGCCTATTCTGGCCTTAGAATCCTTTCAGTCTGTGATTGCTAGTTTGAACAAGAAAGGGAGTTTTACGCGTCCCTTGTCTTCAGGGATGCCTGTTTACTGATTTCCGTTGGGTTTCCTCATCGGGCTTTACTCAGAGTCGCATTACAGGATTCTCATTTTCACTGTAAGTCCTTTCCTTTCGGTCTCTCTTCCGCTCCCACAGGGTTCAGGAAGATCACAGAATAACTCTTTTTCAAGGGCAGGAGGTGACGTTGGTTCCCTAATGGGACAATCTACTGCTACTATCCCACTCTGTACATTACGTGGCTTCTGAATATCCGGAGGATCTAGGAGCTTCTGGTTCAACACAGATCCAATTTATGCTCCTCGTAGACGTTTTCTCAACACGGTCCGTCAGAGGATTTTTCCTTCCTCGGCACCAGGTACTCTATTTCTTCAGTCAAGTTGCGACGCAATGAGTGGTCGCCTACATTCCCCTCTGAGCGGGGGACAACAATCTTCTTTCCAGGTCAGGCCACCAGGTCAGACTCCCGGGTGAGGGAACATTCCCCGGAGTTTTGTCAGCTGGTCTGCTGTGGGCGGAGATTTCGAATCGACCTCAGGGCGTTCTGACTGACTCTTTAACCCTTTACTACTCACGGACGTGAGCTCTGGTGGCAGTAGCGAGGATGCCCTCAGGGCTCCTGGGAGTTTCTGGTTATTCTATCTTGCCTCCTTTTCTATTTCTACCTCACTTTCGGTAACACAGGAGGGGAATATGCGTGCTAGTCCTCTCGGTGGCTCTGGTTGGGCCACCCATGACTTGAAGATACGGCTACACCTGTTGTCAGTAGAGGAGCCTTGGCTCCTACCTCGACTGGACTGTCTACTTCAACAGGGTCCTTTTCTTTGTTCAATCTTACACTGGTTTCATTTAACCGTGTGACTGTTCACGAGACCTCAGAAGGGAGGAGTTCCCTAGTTCGGTTAGGCCTACTAGGCCCCGATTTCAAAAGTCTGTTACCTCTTCTCGCTTTTGCCACTTTTGGAAAACTGTATGGGACATAATAAGGATAAAAGGGGGTTTTCCCCTTCTTTCAGTTACCATTCAGCCGTCATCTTTGGTTTCTCTGGGAGGTTTTGCTCCGCTGCGCTTCAAACCACATTGACCTGAATTTTCGGTCTCTGCGTTTTTCGGTTTTCTTCCAAAAGAAATTAGCCTGGCGGCCGTAAGTTCGGGCTCTCTTTCAGGGAGTACTCTATTGGAAACTCCCCCGGCTGAGCTTCGGCCTCAGCGGTCGTTTCTTCCAAAGGGGATGTCCATTTTTCATATAAATCTGACACTAGTGTTTTTCAGTCCTCTTTGACTGTTGTCAGGACTCGCCGACTCTCTCTACAGAGGTCTTAGGCTATTCGATGAAGGGTTTTTCTTCTTTGTTCTGTACGATGCTCCCGTACTAAATAGCCGGGGTTCCAGCATATGCTGGGCTGTTGGATACATCTGACCATCAGACAGTCTTCTTGGCGGTTGCTCGGGAGCCTCCGTTTTCCATTTTAGCGCACTTCACGCGCGTGGTTGGACCTTCGTGGGCAGCTGCCCGTGGGGTCTCCATGAATACTTTATGTCGGGCGGCTACTTGGTCGGACCGACATTCGTTTTGTCAAATTCTACAAGTTTGACACTTTTGCAGCCTCTGCATCACAGTTTGGCCGAGCGGTTTTACAGGACTCTTAGCGCTCTCCCACCCGTTTTGGGAGCTCTGGGACGTCCCCATTGTAACTACGCTCCAGTGGCCCCTAGTGGATGAAGGAGAAATCAGGATTTTGGTACTTACCGATAAATCCCTTTCTCCGATTCCACAGGGGCCACTGGACGCCTGCCCAGCGCTGTTCCTCCTTGTTTTTTGCTTAACGGTTTGCAGATCACCATATGGCTGCTTGTTGAGTTCGGGCTAGCCGGTTGTTTGTTAGGTTCTGTTCCAGGTTGGGTTTGTGTTATCCTGGTTTACAGGGCTTCATTAACCTCCTCTACCTTACGGTTTGTTTATTCCAGCTCTCCTCGGGCACAGTTTTACGTAGACTGGCTTGGAGGGGAGATAGTAGGGGAGGAGCTAGCCACAGTGTGAGAATTTTAAAGTGCCAGCTCCCAATTACTGCCTACTATTTCCCCATTGTAACTACGCTCCAGTGGCCCCTGTGGAATCGGAGAAAGGAATTTATCAGTAAGTACCAAAATCCTGATTTCTCCTAGTCCGTAGAGGATGCTGGGGTCCACTTCATGACCATGGGGGTATAGACGGTTCCGCAGAAGCCATGGGCACTTTAAGACCTTTCAAAGGGTGTGAACTGGCTCCTCCCTCTATGCCCCTCCTCCAGACCTCAGTTATAGGAACTGTGACCAGGGATACGGACATTTCGAGGAAAGGATTTACTTTTATACTAATGGTGAGATTCATACCAGCTCACACCTCAACCATGTCGCACAACATGGCATTCAACATAACACACGCCAACAGGCATGAACCAATTACAGCAACATGCTGAAAACTAATAAAACAGAACTTGTGTAACTCTAATAAACAAAACTGCAGGTAAAGTACGCACTGGGACGGGCTCCCAGCATCCTCTACAGACTAGGAGAAAAGGATTTACCGGTAGGTATTAAAATCCTGTTTTCTCATACGTCCTAGAGGATGCTGGGGTCCACTTCATGACCATGGGGTTTATACCAAAGCTCCAGTACGGGCGGGAGAGTGCGGATGACCCTGCAGCACCGATTGACCGAACTTGAGGTCCTCATCGGCCAAGGTGTCAAACTTGTAGAACTTTGCAAATGTGTTTGACCCTGACCAAGTAATGCCGAAAACCCCCTGGCAGCAGCCCAGGATGAGCCCACCTTCCTAGTACAATAGCCCTTCACCGACGTCGGTAATGGCAAATCAAGCCGTAGAATGAGCCTGCTGATTCGTACCTCTGATCCAACGCGCAATAGTCTGCTTGAAAGCAGGACACCCAATCTTGTTGGGTGCATACAGAACAAACAGAGCCTCTGTTTTCCGTATCCGAGCTGTTCTAGCTACATAAATCTTCAAAGCCCTAACCACATCCAGAGACTTTGACTCAGTGAACGTGTCAGTAGCCACTGGCACCACAATAGGTTGATTTATGTGGAAAGACGAAACCACCTTCGGAAGAAAATGTTGGCGAGTTCTCAACTCTGCCATATCTTCATGGAAGATAAGGTAAGGGCTTTTGTGAGACAAGGCCCCCAACTCCGACACCCGCCTTGCGGATGCCAAGGCCAAAAGCATCACCACTTTCCAAGTGAGAAACTTCAACTCTATCTCCTGTAGAGGTTCAAACCAATGTGATTGAAGGAACTGCAACACCACATTAAGGTCCCATGGTGCCACTGGAGGCACAAATGGAGGCTGGATGTGCAGAACCCCCTTCACGAAGGTCTGAACTTCTGGAAGAGAGGCCAATTGTTTTTGGAAGAAAACTGATAAGGCCGAAATCTGGACCTTGATTTATCCCAATCTAAGGCCCGCATCCACACCAGCCTGCAGAAAATAGAGAAAACATCCCAACTGAAACTCTTCCATAGGAGCCTTCTTGGATTCACACCAAGACACATATTTTCTCAAAATACGGTGGTAATGTTTAGACGTTACTCCTTTCCTGGCCTGAATAAGCGTGAGGATGACTGCCGTGGGAATACCCTTTCGGGTTAGGATCCAGCGCTTAACAGCCATGCCGTCAAACGTAGCCGCGGTAAGTCTTGATACACGCACGGCCCCTGCTGCAGCAGGTCCTCGCGAAGAGGAAGAGGCAGAGGATCTTCTATGCGCAACTCCTGAATATCTGGGTACCAAGCCCTCCTTGGCCAGTCTGGGGCAATGACGATTGCTCGAACTCTTGTTCTTCTTATTATCCTGAGAACTTTTGGGATCAGCAGAAGTGGAGGGAAGACATACACCGACCGGAATACCCACTGGGCCACCAGTGCATCCACTGCTATTGCTTGAGGGTCTCTCGACCTGGAACAATATCTCTGAAGCTTCTTGTTGAGACGAGATGCCATCATGTCTACTTTAGGAACGTCCCAGAGACTTGTCACCTCTGCGAAGACTTCTTGGTGGAGGCCCCACTCTCCTGGATGGAGATTGTGTCTGCTGAGGAAGTGTGCTTCCCAGTTGTCTACTCCCGGAATGAAAATCGCCGACAGAGCCTTAACATGTCTTTCTGCCCAGAGGAGGATCTTTGTCACCTCTGCCATTGCCGCTCTGCTTTTCGTTCCGCCCTGCCTGTTTATGTACGCGACTGCTGTTACATTGTCCGACTGGATCTGCACGGGATGATCTTGAAGAAGATGTACCGCTTGTCGAAGGACGTTGTAAATGTCTCTCAATTCCAGCACGTTTATGTGAAGGCAGGCTTCCTGACTTGACCATTTTCCCTGGAAGCTTTTTCCCTGAGTGACAGCTCCCCAGCCTCGGAGACTTGCATCCGTGGTTACCAGGAGCCAGTCCTGAATCCCGAACCTGCGTCCCTCTAGTAGGTGAGAACTGTGTAGCCACCACAGGAGCGAAATCCTGGCTTTGGAGGACAGGATTATCTTTCGGTGCATGTGTAGGTGGGAACCCGACCACTTGTCCAACAGGTCCACTGAAATACTCTGGCATGGAACCTGCCAAACTGTATGGCCTCGGAGGCCGCCACCATTTTCCCCAACAACCGAATGCACTGATGGATCGACACACTTGTTGCTTTAATATCTGTTTTACCATTTTCTGGATTTCTAGAGCCTTTTTCCCCAGAAGAAATACTCTCTGAACTTCTGTGTCCAGGATCATCCCGAGAAAAGACAATCTTGTCGTCGTTTCCAACTGTGACTTTGGAAAATGTATGATCCAACAGTGTTTTCGGAGTATGGACAGGGAGAGTGTGATGTTCTGTAGCAACTGCTCTCTGGATCTCGATTTTATCAAGAGATCGTCCAGATAAGGAATTATAATGACTCCTTCTTGACGAAGCAGGACCATCATCTCCGCCATCACCTTGGTGAATACCCTCGGCGCCGTGGAGAGACCGAAAGGCAACCTCTGGAATTGGTAATGGCAATCCTGAATCGCAAAATCTCAGGGAAGCCTGGTGAGGAGGATAAATGGGAACATGCAGGTAAGCATCCTTTATGTCTACTGACACCATAAAGTCCCCCTCCTCCAGACTGGAAATCACTGCCCTCAGTGATTCCATTTTGAACTTGAACGGTTTCAAGTAGAGATTCAGATTTTTTAGGTTTAGGATCGGTCTGACCGAGCTGTCCGGCTTCGGAACTACAAAGAGGCTTGAATAGAAACCCTCCCCTTGTTGTGACAAAGGTACCAGGACTATGACCTGATCCTGACATAATTTTTGAATTGCCGCTGTTACTGCCTCTCTTTCTGGAAGAGAAGCTGGCAAGGTCGGTTTGAAAAATTGGCATGGGGGAACGTCTTGAAACTCCAGCTTGTACCCCTGGGACACTATTTGTAACACCCAGGGGTCCAGGCCAGATTGAATCCAACCCTGGCTGAACAGTTTGAGACGTGCCCCCACGCGAGCGGACTCCCGAACGGGAGCCCCAGCGTCATGCTGTAGATTTGGCAGAAGTAGGGGTTGACTTCTGCTCCTGGGATCCTGAAGCCGCTGTGGACTTCTTTCCCTTTCCCCTACCAGCAAAGAAGGGGGAACCTTTTCGCCTTTTTGTATTTACTGGGCCGAAAGGACTGCATGTGGGAGTGATATGTCTTTTTTGCCGGTGCAGGAGCAGAAGGCAAAAAAGTCGACTTACTTGTGGTAGCCGCCGAGACTAACGCATCCAGTCCATCACCAAATAAGGCCTCACCTTTATATGGGAGAGCCTCCATATTCCTTTTGGAATCTGCATCCGCGTTCCACTGGCGAATCCACAACATCCGCCGAGCCGATACTGCCATGGTAGCGGCTGTTGAACCCAAGAGTCCAATATCTTTCATTGCTTCTAGCATGTATGCGGCAGCGTCTTTGATATTCCCTAACTTAAGGAGTATCTCATCTTTATCAATCGTGTCAATTTCTGATGACAAGCTGTCTGACCATTTTTCAATAGCGCGACTCACCCAAGTGCAAGCAATTGTGGGCCTGAGCAGCGTACCATTGGCCACATTAATGGATTTTAACGTAGTCTCCATTTTGCGGTCTGCCGGCTCCTTTAGTGAAGCCGTCCCAGGTGCAGGGAGAATCACCTTCTTTGTCAACCTGGACAGTGCACTGTCTAACACTGGGAGTGACTCCCATTTTTTCCTGTCCTCTGCTGGGAAAGGATAAGCCATCTGAATCCTCTTGGGAACACAAAATTTATTTTTGGGATTCACCCACACCCCTTCAAAGAGAGTATTTCGCTCATGGGAAGGAGGGAAGGTCACCTTAGATTTCTTTTCCTTATAGAAATAGGCCTTCTCCTGAGGTACAGGAGTGGCTTCCGTAACTTCAAGAACCTCGCTTATAGACACAATCATATATTGTATATTTTTCGCCAATTTATGATCTATTTCTCTGGAGTCACTATCGTCGACACAGGAATCAGTGTCTTTGTCGGTATCAGTATTTACAATATTTCCAAATGGTCTCTTATGTGACCCAGAGGGGTCGCCTGCGGATGGAAGAACAGAACACTGAAAAATCACATCTTCCACAGACTTTCTCCAGCATCCTGCATGAGATTCAGACTTATCCAACCTACTATTGATATGATGCGTACTATCATGTATTTATTTTACACATGCAGGCTCTTGGTGTGCCGGCAGCGCCACCACATTACAACTCTGTGTCCCTAAAATGGCTTCCTCAGGGGAAGAACTCCCTGCCTCAGACATGTCACACTCGTGCACAATACACACACACAGACATTCTGGGACTTATATGGGACAGACCCACAGTAAAATCTGTCAGAAGGACAGAGTGTAGGAGCAGCCAGTTAACAACCCCAGCGCCAGCATATAATGCCTGTGAACACAAAATGCCCAGAGATGCAGCGCTTATTTTACAATGTAAATACACCTGTAAAGCACCAAATTCGCTGTGCCCCCCCCCTGTTTTGCACCCTGATACTTGTAGTCAGAAGTGGAGGAGGACCAGCGTTGTCTCTGCAGCTGAGGAGAGAGAGAAAATGGCACTGAGCAGTGTGCTGGCTGACTGAGGAGGAAGCTCAGTCCCCGCAATGGCGCGTCTTCTCCTCAGAGATTTTCACACAATATTTATACTGGCGGGGGTAGGGCATCTTATGCCCCCTTTTAGCCAGTTCTTTAAAGGTATTTTGCTGCCCAGGGCACCCCTTCCCCCGCTCCCTGCAGTGCCTGTGTGTGTGGGCAGCAATGGCGCGCTGCGCTCCCGCCAGTCGCGCTGTACCTTAGCCGTCACTCTCTTGATTGAAGATCTATCTTCTTACACTCACCTGTCTTCTGACTTCTGGATCTGTGAGGGGGGTGACGGCGAGCTGTGGGAGTGAGCATCTAGACACCGCTAGCGTCAGCCAGAAGCAGAGCTTCAGGAAGTTGGTTCCTACTTCTGCCCCCTCAGTCCCACGAAGCAGGGAGTCTGTTGCCAGCAGTTCTCCCTGAAAATAAAAAACCTAACATAAGTCTTTTCAGAGAAACTCAGTAGAGCTCCCCTGGAGTGCATCCAGTCTGCCTGGGCACATTTCTGAAACTGAGGTCTGGAGGAGGGGCATAGAGGGAGGAGCCAGTTCACACCCTTTGAAAAGTCTTATAGTGCCCATGGCTCCTGCGGAACCGTCTATACCCCCATGGTCATGAAGTGGACCCCAGCATCCTCTAGGACGTGTGAGAAAAACAGGTATAATATACACACACAATACAGCCTGATATTATATATGACAAGCCTGCCCTATTGCATGTAAGAGGAGACAGAGAAGATAGGACTCCAGCGCAGCCAACGTTGACCAGCCCCAGTGAGGCTGTCAGCATTTGATTTATATGTGTAATCACAGTGATTACTGATAAAATCCCCCAGGGGATATTGTGCACATAGATAGCAGCTCTCCCCCCCTATACCTGGTACCAGCGTATCCAAGGACAGTTGTGGAGGAGCTGTGTAGGCTGCTGCATCTGCTGCTTATGCAGAGAAAGGCGCCAAAATGCCGCTGAGCCCGCTCTAATGTAGCTCCGCCCCCCGCCATGGCGCTGGAGCTACTGCTGTATATCTATACTGGCCATGTCTCCCAGCATGTACAAACTCAAATGAATGCTTGGTTCACTTAAATTAGCCAGTCTCACGCAAGGGCTACAGCGGGTCCCCCCCAGGAGGGACCAGTACGCCTTACCCGCGCTTCAGCCGCACATAAGACAGGGGGACCCCCTTAGCGGGGCCCCCGGTTGGTACTCACCACCGACAATCACCTTCAGGCAGTGGCACCATGCCACTTCAGCCAAGGCGCCATGCCACAATGAACAAACAGCCCCTCAGGACGGTGGTCCTGCAGCGGAGAAGCAGCTCTACACCTCAAGAGGCCAGTGACCGCCCCCCTAACTCCCACGACGCAGGTATGCTGTTACGCAAACAGCATACTGAAATAAATAAAACTTAGAAATAAAATGAAGAAAAAACTCTGGAGCTTCAGAGTGTGCATCATCTCCTGAGGGCACTTTTTTTCTAAACTGAGCTCTAGGAGGAGGCATAGAGAGGAGGAGCCAGCATACCCAGTGGAAGAATTTTAAAGTGCACTTGCTCCTTTGGACCCGTCTATACCCCATCGTACTAATTCTGTCCCCAATATTCCTTATGGATGCTAGACAAATAACTGATAATAAATAATAAGAATTTACTTACCGATAATTCTATTTCTCATAGTCCGTAGTGGATGCTGGGGACTCCGAAAGGACCATGGGGAATAGCGGCTCCGCAGGAGACTGGGCACAAAGTAAAAGCTCTAGGACTAGCTGGTGTGCACTGGCTCCTCCCCCTATGACCCTCCTCCAAGCCTCAGTTAGGATACTGTGCCCGGACGAGCGTACACAATAAGGAAGGATTTTGAATCCCGGGTAAGACTCATACCAGCCACACCAATCACACCGTACAACTTGTGATCTGAACCCAGTTAACAGCATGATAACAGAAGGAGCCTCTGAAAAGATGGCTCACAACAACAATAACCCGATTTTTGTAACAATAACTATGTACAAGTAATGCAGACAATCCGCACTTGGGATGGGCGCCCAGCATCCACTACGGACTATGAGAAATAGAATTATCGGTAAGTAAATTCTTATTTTCTCTAACGTCCTAGTGGATGCTGGGGACTCCGAAAGGACCATGGGGATTATACCAAAGCTCCCAAACGGGCGGGAGAGTGCGGATGACTCTGCAGCACCGAATGAGAGAACTCCAGGTCCTCCTCAGCCAGGGTATCAAATTTGTAGAATTTAGCAAACGTGTTTGCTCCTGACCAAGTAGCTGCTCGGCAAAGTTGTAAAGCCGAGACCCCTCGGGCAGCCGCCCAAGATGAGCCCACTTTCCGTGTGGAATGGGCTTTTACAGATTTTGGCTGTGGCAGACCTGCCACAGAATGTGCAAGCTGAATAGTACTACAAATCCAACGAGCAATCGTCTGCTTAGAAGCAGGAGCACCCAGCTTGTTGGGTGCATACAGGATAAACAGCGAGTCAGATTTTCTGACTCCAGCCGTCCTGGAAACATATATTTTCAGGGCCCTGACTACGTCCAGCAACTTGGAATCCTCCAAGTCCCTAATAGCCGCAGGCACCACAATAGGTTGGTTTAAGTGAAATGCTGAAACCACCTTAGGGAGAAATTGAGGACGAGTCCTCAATTCTGCCCTGTCCGTATGAAAAATTAGGTAAGGGCTTTTATAGGATAAAGCCGCCAATTCTGATACACGCCTGGCTGAAGCCAGGGCTAACAGCATTACCACTTTCCATGTGAGATATTTCAAGTCCACAGTGGTGAGTGGTTCAAACCAATGTGATTTTAGGAATCCCAACACTACATTGAGATCCCAAGGTGCCACTGGAGGCACAAAAGGAGGCTGTATATGCAGTACTCCCTTTAAACGTCTGAACTTCAGGAACAGAAGCTAGTTCTTTTTGGAAGAATATCGACAGGGCCGAAATTTGAACCTTAATGGACCCTAATTTGAGGCCCATAGACAGTCCTGTTTGCAGGAAATGCAGGAATCGACCCAGTTGAAATTCCTCCGTAGGGGCCTTCCTGGCGTCGCACCACGCAACATATTTACGCCAAATACGGTGATAATGTTGTACGGTTACATCCTTCCTGGCTTTGATCAGGGTAGGGATGACTTCATCCGGAATGCCTTTTTCCTTCAGGATCCGGCGTTCAACCGCCATGCCGTCAAACGCAGCCGCGGTAAGTCTTGGAACAGACATGGTCCCTGCTGGAGCAGGTCCTGTCTTAGAGGTAGAGGCCACGGGTCTTCCGTGAGCATCTCTTGAATTTCCGGGTACCAAGTCCTTCTTGGCCAATCCGGAGCCACGAGTATAGTCTTTACTCCTCTCCTTCTTATGATTCTCAGTACTTTTGGTATGAGAGGAAGAGGAGGGAACACATACACTGACCGGTACACCCACGGTGTTACCAGAGCGTCCACAGCTATTGCCTGAGGGTCCCTTGACCTGGAGCAATATCTGTCCAGTTTTTTGTTGAGGCGAGACGCCATCATGTCCACCTTTGGTTTTTCCCAACGGTTTACAATCATGTGGAAGACTTCTGGGTGAAGTCCCCACTCCCCCGGGTGAAGATCGTGTCTGCTGAGGAAGTCTGCTTCCCAGTTGTCCACTCCCGGAATGAACACTGCTGACAGTGCTATCACATGATTTTCCGCCCAGCGAAGAATCCTTGCCACTTCCGTCATTGCCCTCCTGCTTCTTGTGCCGCCCTGTCTGTTTACGTGGGCGACTGCCGTGATGTTGTCCGACTGGATCAATACTGGCTGACCCTGAAGCAGAGGCCTTGCCTGACTTAGGGCATTGTAAATGGCCCTTAGTTCCAGGATATTTATGTGAAGTGACGTTTCCATGCTTGACCACAAGCCCTGGAAATTTTTTCCCTGTGTGACTGCTCCCCAGCCTCTCAGGCTGGCATCCGTGGTCACCAGGACCCAATCCTGAATGCCGAATCTGCGGCCCTCTAGGAGATGAGCACTCTGTAACCACCACAGGAGAGACACCCTTGTACTCGGAGACAGGGTTATCCGCTGATGCATTTGAAGATGCGATCCGGACCATTTGTCTAGCAGATCCAACGGAAAAGTTCTTGCGTGGAATCTGCCGAATGGAATCGCTTCGTAAGAAGCCACCATCTTTCCCAGGACCCTTGTGCACTGATGCACTGACACCTGGCCTGGTCTTAGGAGTTTCCTGACTAGGTCGGATAACTCCCTGGCTTTCTTTTCCGGGAGAAACACCTTTTTCTGTACTGTGTCCAGAATCATCCCTAGGAACAGCAGACGTGTCGTCGGAATCAGCTGCGATTTTGGAATATTTAGAATCCATCCGTGCTGTCGTAGTACTATTTGAGATAGTGCTACTCCGACCTCTAACTGTTCTCTGGACCGTGCCCTTATCAGGAGATCGTCCAAGTAAGGGATAATTAAGACGCCTTTTCTTCGAAGAAGAATCATCATTTCGGCCATTACCTTGGTAAAGACCCGGGGTGCCGTGGACAATCCAAACGGCAGCGTCTGAAACTGATAGTGACAGTTCTGTACCACAAACCTGAGGTACCCTTGGTGAGAAGGGCAAATTGGGACATGGAGGTAAGCATCCTTGATGTCCAGAGACACCATGTAGTCCCCTTCTTCCAGGTTCGCTATCACTGCTCTGAGTGACTCCATCTTGAACTTGAACCTTTTTATGTAAGTGTTCAAGGCTTTCAGATTTAAAATGGGTCTCACCGAGCCGTCCGGCTTCGGTACCACAAACAGCGTGGAGTAATACCCCTTTCCCTGTTGTAGGAGGGGTACCTTGATTATCACTTGCTGGGAATACAGCTTGTGAATGGCTTCCAATACCGCCTCCCTGTCGGGGGTAGACGTTGGTAAAGCAGACTTCAGGAACCGGCGAGGGGGAGAAGTCTCGAATTCCAATTTGTACCCCTGAGATACTACCTGCAGGATCCAGGGGTCCACTTGCGAGTGAGCCCACTGCGCGCTGAAATTCTTGAGACGGGCCCCCACCGTGCCTGAGTCCGCTTGTAAGGCCCCAGCGTCATGCTGAGGACTTGGCAGAAGCGGGGGAGGGCTTCTTTTGCCCGCTTGCCCTTATGGGGACGAAAGGACTGAGCCTGAAAAGACGGTATCTTTTTCTGCTGCGAGGTGACTTGGGGTAAAAAGGTGGATTTCCCAGCCGTTGCCGTGGCCACCAGGTCCGATAGACCGCCCCCAAATAACTCCTCCCCTTTATACGGCAATACTTCCATATGCCGTTTGGAATCCGCATCCCCTGACCACTGTCGCGTCCATAATCCTCTTCTGGCAGAAATGGACATCGCACTTACTCTTGATGCCAGAGTGCAAATGTCTCTCTGTGCATCTCGCATATATAGGAATGCATCCTTTAAATGCTCTATAGTCAATAATATATTGTCCCTGTCCAGGGTATCAATATTTTCAGTCAGGGAATCCGACCAAGCCACCCCAGCACTGCACATCCAGGCTGAGGCGATTGCTGGTCGCAGTATAACACCAGTATGTGTGTATATACTTTTAAGGATATTTTCCAGCCTCCTATCTGCTGGCTCCTTAAGGGCGGCCGTTTCTGGAGACGGTAACGCCACTTGTTTTGATAAGCGTGTGAGCGCCTTATCCACCCTAGGGGGTGTTTCCCAACGAGCCCTAACCTCTGGTGGGAAGGGATATAGTGCCAATAATTTTTTAGAAATTAGCAGTTTTTTGTCGGGGGTAACCCACGCTTCATCACACACTTCATTCAATTCATCTGATTCAGGAAAAACTACGGGTAGTTTTTTCACACCCCACATAATACCCCTTTTTCTGGTACTTGCAGTATCAGAGATGTGCAAAACCTCCTTCATTGCCGTGATCATGTAACGTGTGGCCCTACTGGAAAATACGTTTGTTTCTTCACCGTCGACACTGGAGTCAGTGTCTGTGTCTGGGTCCGTGTCGACCCACTGAGGTAACGGGCGTTTAATAGCCCCTGACGGTGTTTGAGACGCCTGGACAGGCACTAACTGAGCTGCCGGCTGTCTCATGTCGTCAACAGTTTTCTGTAACGTGCCGACACTGTCACGTAATTCCTTAATTACGGCCATCCATTCAGGTGTCGACTCCCTAGGGGGTGACATCACCATTATAGGCAATTGCTCCGCCTCCACATCATTTTCCTCCTCATACATGTCGACACACACGTACCGACACCCAGCACACACACAGGGAATGCTCTGAGAGAGGACAGGACCCACTTAGCCCCTTGGGGAGACAGAGGGAGAGTTTGCCAGCACACACCAGAGCGCTATATATGTATAGGGACAACCTTACAATAAGTGTCTATCCCTTATAGCTGCTTAAATCTGTTATTTTGCCAAATAAGTGCCCCCCTCTCTTTTTTACCCTGTTTCTGTAGTGCAGGGGAGATTCTGGGAGCCTTCCTACCAGCGGAGCTGTGTGGGAAAAATGGCGCTGTGTGCTGAGGAGATAGGCCCCGCCCCCTTCACGGCGGGCTCTTCTCCCGCTTTTTACTGGAAAACTGGCAGGGGTTAAATACATCCATATAGCCCAGGAGCTATATGTGATGTATTTTTTGCCAAATAAGGTAAATTCATTGCTTCCCAGGGCGCCCCCCCCCAGCGCCCTGCACCCTCAGTGACCGAAGTGTGAAGTGTGCTGAGAGCAATGGCGCACAGCTGCAGTGCTGTGCGCTACCTTATGAAGACAGGAAAGTCTTCTGCCGCCGATTTATGGACCTCTTCTTGCTTCAGCATCTGTAAGGGGGCCGGCGGCGCGGCTCCGGGACCCATCCATGGCTGGGCCTGTGATCGTCCCTCTGGAGCTAATGTCCAGTAGCCTAAGAAGCCCAATCCACTCTGCACGCAGGTGAGTTCGCTTCTTCTCCCCTTAGTCCCTCGATGCAGTGAGCCTGTTGCCAGCAGGTCTCACTGAAAATAAAAAACCTATTTAAACTTTTACTCTAAGCAGCTCAGGAGAGCCACCTAGATTGCACCCTTCTCGTTCGGGCACAAAATCTTAACTGAGGCTTGGAGGAGGGTCATAGGGGGAGGAGCCAGTGCACACCAGCTAGTCCTAAAGCTTTTACTTTGTGCCCAGTCTCCTGCGGAGCCGCTATTCCCCATGGTCCTTTCGGAGTCCCCAGCATCCACTAGGACGTTAGAGAAAAGAGGACTTACCCGCGGTAGCTGTAGAAACCAGGTCCGCGAGGCCTTCACCAAACAAAACTCCACCCTTATAGGGCAGAGCCTCCATAGCCTTCTTAGAATCAGCATCACCATTCCATTGATGAGTCCACAACGCCCTTCTAGCCGAGACTGCCACGGCATTGGCCCTTGATCCCAACAGGCCAATATCTCTCGCCGTCTCCTTCAGATAGACTGCAGCGTCCCTGATATGACCCAGAGTCAAAAGCACGCTATCCCTATCCAGGGTGTCTATTTCCGATGACAAGTTATCTGCACACTTTTCAATCGCGTTACTCACCCACGCCGAAGCAACAGCCAGCCTGAGCAGCGTACTGTCATGACATAAATAGATTTCAAGGTAGCCTCCTGCCTACGATCAGCAGGATCCTTAAGGGTCGCCATTTCAGGAGATGGTAACGCCACCTTCTTGGACAATCGCGCCAGAGAGTCCACCGTGGGTGTTGTCTCCCACCCAACCCTATCCTGAGAAGGAAACGGGTATGCCATAGCAATTCTCCTGGGAATGTGCCACCTCTTGTCTGGCGTTTCCCAGGCTTTTTCAAAAAGGGCATTCAGTTCACGAGAGGAAGGAAACGTTACCTCCGGTTTCTTCCCCTTATACATACAGTCCCTTGTCTCAGGGACAGTGGGGTCTTCCGTGATATGTAACACGTCCTTTATCGCCAAAATCATGTATTGAATTTACTCTTAGCCACCTTAGGATGCAACTTTTCATCATTATAGTCGACACTGGAATCGGAATCCGTGTCGGTATCAGTGTCAGCTATCTGGGCACATGAACGTTTTTGGGATGCCGAGGGGGCCTGAGTGAGTGGTACCACGTCTCCCATGGATTGTCTCCATGCTTGGTTAGGAGACTCAGATTTGTCTAACCTCTTATGCAATAAAGCCACACTGTTATTCAACACACTCCACATTTCAACCCAATCAGCAGTCGGCGGTGCCGAAAGAGTCACTCCTTCATTCTGTTCAGCTCTCACACTAACCTCCTCCTGGGAAGAGCATTCAGTTTCTGCCATGTCGACACCTACGTACCGACACCCCCAAACACACTGGGCTAAAGGGGACAGACCCACAGTAAGGACTTTCAGAGAGACAGAGGAGTTTGCCAGCTCGCACCCAGCGCCCCACCGGTCTGAAAAAAGCACAATGCCCCAGACCTATAAGCGCTTGTTTATATAAACAACCAACGCCAATTTTATGTGCCCCCCCCCCCCTTGTGTTTAGCACCCTGTTACTTGTGACAGCAGTGAAGGGCCGGGAGCAGCATCTCTGCAGCAAGCTGTGGAGAGAAAATGGCGCTGGTCAGAGCTGAAGGACGAAGCCCCGCCCCCTACATGGCGCGCTTCGGTCCCGCTTTAATTTTCACTGGCGGGGGTCTCCTAACAGTGCCTATGCACTGATACACTGTGCCAGTACCTTAAAATGAGGTTTATATTGCTGCCCAGGGCGGCCCCCATGCGCCCTGCACCCATGTAGTGCTGCGCGGTACCTCAGGAAGACTGAAGTCTTCTGAAGCCTTCAGACGTTTTCTTTGCTTCGGTTACTCACCTGTCTTCAATCTTCTGGCTCTGTGAGGGGGACGGCGGCGCGGCTCCGGGAACGAGCAGCTAGGCGACCCAAGTGATCAGACCCTCTGGAGCTAATGGTGTCCAGTAGCCTAAGAAGCAGAGCCTATCAACTCACAGAAGTAGGTCTGCTTCTCTCCCCTCAGTCCCACGAAGAAGGGAGCCTGCTGCCAGCAGTGCTCCCTGAAAATAATAAACCTAACAAAAGTATTTTTAGAGAAACTCAGTAGAGCTCCCCTAGAGTGTGACCAGTCTCCTCTGGGCACAGAATCTAACTGAGGTCTGGAGGAGGGGCATAGAGAGAGGAGCCAGTTCACACCCATTCAAAGTCTTATAGTGTGCCCATGTCTCCTGCGGATCCGGTCTATACCCCATGGTCCTTTTGGAGTCCCCAGCATCCTCTACGTCGAAGGAGAAAATATGTCTGCATTCACGTATACAAATCCAAGCATTTGGATAATTGTTGCCTCAACTGGATTACGCAATTGAAAGATTGTTTTATCTTGCACCTATTATTGACTCCTTACATTTAAACAGTTTACAGTGATAAAGTGTTGCAGGGCGATTCTCCGTGATGCACGGGACAGCTGCAGAAATACTTCTCCAAAATACCAAGATTTTAGTGGGTCTTAAGTTATAGTGTAAGGCAGAGGTTCTCAAACTCGGTCCTCGGGGGCCCACACAGTGCATGTTTTGCAGGTAACCCAGCAGGTGCACAGGTGTATTAATTACTCACTGACACATTTTAAAAGGTCCACAGGTGGAGCTAATTATTTCACTTGCGATTCTGTGAGGAGACCTGCAAAACATGCACTGTGTGGGCCCCCGAGGACCGAGTTTGAGAACCTCTGGTGTAAGGCATTGCTACTAAGCAATTAAGTTTTAATATAACAAAAATTTCTTAACATACCAGTATAAAAGAAAAAAAAGAAAATAAAAGCATATGATGCATGGGACTTTGGGGCTAATTCAGACCTGATCGTTTTTTCACAGCAGTGATCAGGTCTGAAATGCGCATGCGCCGACGGCTGTCTCAGCCCTGTGATCGCCTCTGTCTGATTGACAGGCAGAGGCGGTCGCTGGGCGGGCTGTCGGCGTTTGGTCGCCATTTAAGGGGCACGGTCCGGGCAACGCAGGCGTGTCCAGACAGTTGGGAAGGGGGGCGGCCGCGGCAGCTACGTGACTTCAAACAGAGCCGCTGTGACCCTCACAGCAACAAGTAGCTCCCTGCAAGCGCGCAGGAGCTGCCCTGGTGGGGAGCTACTCTTCAAGTACAAAAGCATTGCCTCAGTGCAATGCTTTTGTACTTGTGCTGCCTGTGCAGGGCCTGACATGCGGAGCAGACCAGGCCTCTTCTGGGCGTCCCCTGCATGTCAGGGAAGCTGATCGTAGATGTGCTAAATTAGCACATCTACGATCAGGTCTGAATTAGCCCCTTTAAGTTCACCTTCTGGAGAATCACACTGCAGGTTAATAAATTCAAACGTTACTTCACTTCCAGGGGTCCGCCTTGTATTAGGGATTTGGGGGTTCTGTGTTCCTCTGCTGTGACAGGAAGAAGCGCCTTCTGAAACCAAGGGGACAATTTAATAAGAATCGGTTTTGGGTGATTTAACAAATCCCTAAGTCACCGCTTGTCACCCCTAATCACCGGAACAAAAAGCTCACATTTACTAACAAGCGTTTACATTTGTGCCTTTCGGGGTAATTCAGATCTGATCACTGGGCTGCGTTTTTTGCTGTCTTGCGATCAGATAGTCGCCGCTACAGGGGGACTGTATTTTCGCTGTGCAACTGTGCGTTCCTATGTGTAGCTGAGCTGCGAAAAATCAGTTTGTGCAGTCTCTGCGCAGCTCAGGACTTACTCTTCCAGTGCGATTGAATCCTGCTGATCGGGGCCGGAGCCGACGTCAGACACCCTCCCTCAAAACGCTTGGACACTCCTGTAAACGGTCAGTTGCCACCCACAAATGGCCTCTTCCTGTTAATCACCTTGCGTACACACGTGCGAATGGATCCTTGGCACCATCCCGTGACTGACCGGCGAAGCCCGTTGTAGCTGTCCGATGCGCATGCGCATTGCGGTGCATACGCATGCGCAGTTAGGATCTGAACGCCCGTGGTGCAAAAACACACAGCAGCGATCAGATCTGAATTACCCCCTTTGTCTTCTGATGGTGTATTGAGTTGCATTGTGGCGTGTTTGTTTTGTTTTGATTTGGTTTTTTTCATAAGGGAAGTTGCTGCAGATTTCGTACTTGAATGTGTCACAAGTTCTACTCCAACACCATGCCGCCACTTGCACCATTAGTCACACCTCAAATCCCAGCACAAGTTGCACCTGAATTAGCATCACAAGTCATCGACAGAGTTGGCCCTAAGCATAGGCATTATAGGCAAATGCCAGTGGCGGATTGGAGCACTGGAATAAAAGGCAGCTACTCCGATCAGAGCTCAGGATAGTGTTGTTCGAAATCATGTCCACTATGAAGACACTTGTACCTGACAAAGAACAGCCATTGACTGATCAAATCAAATTGGACCCGCCCAAGGAAGGTACACAGACCTCAAGAACTCCAGAGAACAACACGGCACACCAGTGCCTTGACGGCAAGACCTCTGTCGGCAAAAAACACAGACAAGTGGGAAGCGCCATAGGTGTCAGAGGAAACCTGGTTCATGGCTCCTGAGTGTGTGTGTGTGAACACATTACAATATATATATATATATATATATATATATATATATATATATATATATATATAAAATCAGTGTCCTACATCCGACTTCCTGCAAAACTAACTTCACTTATACAGTATGTGACTGCACCTATGACCACCAGCAGCAGTACATACTAAAAAAGATTGCTGGGGACTTACATTAATGTTTTATCCTAAAACCCACAGGAGGAACTGGAACACTAATGAACTGGTCTTTTTAACTAACTACTTGCCCCCCACATGAAATCTCTACCTGCATCCCAGCTACTTCCATAACCTGCCTGTGCCATGGCTGAGAGTAGACAGTGAGTGCTGCAGATGAGTGGGTGGGCTTTTATTAGCATTCTGACTGATTAATGGTGGGTACACACTAGGCGATGTGCTCAGTGAGGGACATCGCCTAGTTTTTCCCCTCCCGGGCCGGGCTGCATGAAGGTGGGCATACACACTGTGCGATATCACTAATGATATCGCACAGTCACGTCATGCCACGGCCGGCCGGAGCATGCAGCTTTGGATGATGAATCCAAATTGAGCTGCATGCAGGCCCGAGACCAAGTGTCATTAACGACCAGCGGGGGCCGCGCACCGCTCGTCTTCGGCGGCATACACACTGGGCTAGTGTTTCCCCTAGGAATTTTTGAGGGCAGGGCGCCGGTCTGTGGGGGCACTTGTGTGCGCGTCTGAAAACTGAGCATGGCTATGCAAATTGGGGGCGTGACTCTAAGACATCTTTAGAGCGGCCAGTGGGGCCCCAACAGACTAAAGTGGGCGTGCCTAGCACCTACGGAGGTGCTGGGCTTCCCCAAGCGCTCTCCCGTAATACGCATGGCATCTATACACGCTGGGAGAGCAGATAGCGGGCAGGCTGCTTTAACAGGGCGCCGCAGAAAGGGCAGGGCGGATTTTGCCTTTAAAAAAAAAATTGTTCTATAATGGGCAAAACAATAGACACTGCAGGAAGGGGATGGGGGGCAGATATAACACGTGCAGAGAGAGTTAGATTTGGGTGGGGTGTGTTCAAGCAGAAATCTAAATTGCAGTGTAAAAATAAAGCATCCAGTATTTATCCTGCACAGAAACATTATAACCCACCCAAATCTAACTCTCTCTGCACGTTATATATGCCTCCCCTGCAGTGCACATGGTTTTGCCCATTAGAGAAAGATTTTGCTTTTGCGTTCAGGTCTGAATTAGGCCCACTGGGGGTCACTCTGACCCGTTTGCTCACTGCTTTTTATCGCAGCCGAGCGAACAGGTACATGCCAGACGGCCGAAGGGCGTTGCTGGGCTGCGATCGCCTCTGCCTGATTGACAGGAAGAGGCGGTCGCTGGGTGGGAGGAGGCATGGTTTGGCCGCCGTTTCGTGGGCGCGGCGTGGCCGGACCGTGCGGGGAGTAGCCCGCAGCCGCTGCGGCCCGGGGAGCGACGAGTAGCTCCCGGCCAGCACGCTAAAGCTGCGCTGGACGGGAGCTACTCTTGAAGTGCAAAGGCACTGACATGAGGGGCGGACTAGCCCTTTGGTGGGCGTCCCCCCACCTGTCAGTGTGAATGATCGTAGCTGTGCTAAATTTCGGAATGAGGGCCATTGTTCACTATATCGCTAAGAGTGTACTCACCTTTAGTGTTAATTACAATGGATTTCACATGTTGGTTTTTTGGTAGTTGTGCACTGAGGTGTGACTTTGTTGCGGTTTTGGTGTGAGGTGGAGCATTTTGACAAAGTAGATTTTTAGTAACTTCACGATTTCCAATGACACCAATGTTATTTGGTCGATGTTTGCACTGATGCTGAACTGCTGTGATTTGGAGTAGAAAGTCGCATTTGACATGCAACTTTTAAGCAATTGAATCCTTAGTAAATTAGCAATTTGTTAAATTGCATCTTTTTCACAAAGATAAAAGGTAAATGGAGTATAGACGGGATCCGCAGGAGACATGGGCAATCTAAAGACTTTTCATTGGGTGCAAACTGGCTCCTCCCTCTATGCCCCTCCTCCAGACCTCAGTTGTAGGAGCTGTGCCCAGGGAGACTGACATTTCGAGGAAAGGAATTACTTAACTAGTGGTGAGATATCTACCAACTCACACCCTCAACCATGCCGCACACATGGCATTCAACATAACACACGCCAACAGGCATGAACCAATTGCAGCAACATGCTGAAACCATGAAAACACAACTTGTGTAACTCTAATAACTAAACTGCAGGTAAAGTACGCACGGGGACGGGCGCCCAGCTTCCTCTACGGACTAGGAGAAAAGGATTTACCGGTAGGTTATCAAAATCCTATTTTCTCATACGTCCTAGAGGATGCTGGGGATGACATCAAGACCATGGGGTCTATACCAAAGCTCCAGTACGGGCGGGAGAGTGCGGATGACCCTGCAGCACCGATTGACCAAACTTGAGGTCCTAATTGGCCAAGGTGTCAAACTTGTAGAACTTAGCAAATGTGTTTGACCCTGACCAAGTAGCTGCTCGCCAAAGTTGTAATGCCGAGACCCCCGGGCAGCCGCCCAGGATGAGCCCACCTTCCTAGTGGAGTTACCCTTTACCGACGTCGGTAACGGCAAACCAGCCGTAGTATGAGCTTGCTGAATCGTATTTCTAATCCAATGTGCAATAGTCTGCTTGGAAGCAGGACAGCCAATCTTGTTGTGAGCATACAGCACAAACAGAGCCTCTGTTTTCCGTATACGAGCCGTTCTAGCGACATAGATTTTCAAAGCTCTAACCACATCTAGAGATTTTGAATCAGTGAATGTGTCAGTAACTACTGGCACTACAATAGGTTGGTTTATGTGGAAAGATGAAACCACCTTCGGAAGAAAATGTTGACGAGTCTTCAACTCTGCCCTATCTTCATGGAAGATCAGGTAAGGGCTCTTGTGAGACAAGGCCCCCAATTCAGACACCCGCCTTGCGGATGCCAAAGCCAAAAGCATCACCACTTTCCAAGTGAGAAACTTCAACTCTATCTTATGTAGAGGCTCAAACCAATCCGATTGAAGGAACTGCAATACCACGTTAAGGTCCCATGGTGCCACTGGAGGCACAAATGGAGGCTGGATGTGCAGAACCCCTTTCACAAAGGTCTGAACCTCCGGAAGAGAGGCCAATTGTTTCTGGAAGAACACTGACAAGGCTGAAATCTGAACCTTGATTGATCCCAACCGGAGGCCCGCCTTCACACCATCCTGCAAAAAATGGAGAAAACGTCCCAACTCAAACTCTTCCATAAGAGCCTTCTTGGATTCACACCAAGACACATTTTCTCCAAATACGGTGGTAATGTTTTGACGTTACTCCCTTTCTGGCCTGAATAAGGGTGGGGGTGACCTCCTCGGGAATACCCTTCCTGGCTAGGATATGGCGCTCAACAGCCATGCCGTCAAACGTAGCCGCGGTAAGTCTTGGTACACGCACGGCCCCTGCTGCAGCAGGTCCTCTCGAGGAGGAAGAGGCAGAGGATCTTCTATGAGCAACTGCTGAAGATCTGAGTACCAAGCCCTCCTTGGCCAGTCTGGGGCAATGAAGATTGCTCGAACCCTTGTTTTTCTTATGATCCTGAGTACTTTTGGGATCAGCGGAAGTGGAGGGAAGACATACACTGACAGAAACACCCACTGGGTCACCAGTGCATCCACTGCTACTGCTTGAAGGTCTCTCGACCTGGAACAGTATCTCTGAAGCTTCTTGTTGAGACGAGACGCCATCATGTCTATTTGAGGAACTCCCCAAAGACTTGTCACCTCTGCGAAGATTTCTTGGTGGAGGCCCCACTCTCCTGGATGGAGTTCGTGTCTGCTGAGGAAGTCTGCTTCCCAGTTGTCTACTCCCGGAATGAATATTGCCGACAGAGCTTGTAGATGTTTTTCTGCCCAGCAGAGGATTTTTGTCGCCTCTACCATTGCCACTCTGCTTCTCGTTCCGCCCTGCCTGTTTATGTATGCGACTGCTGTTACATTGTCCGACTGGATCTGCACGGGACGGTCTTGAAGAAGATGTACCGCTTGTTGAAGGCCGTAGTAAATGGCTCTTAGCTCCAGAACGTTTATGTGAAGGCAGGCTTCCTGTTGTGACCAACGTCCCTGGAAGTTTTCTCCCTGAGAGACTGCTCCCCAGGCTCGGAGACTAGCATACGTGGTTACCAGGACCCAGTCCTGAATCCCGAACCTGCGTCCCTCTAGCAGGTGAGAGCTGTGCAACCACCACAGGAGCGAAATCCTGGTTTTTGACGACAGGATTATCTTTCTGTGCATGTGTAGGTGTGACCCCGACCACTTGTCCAACAGGTCCCACTGGAACTGTGGCATGGAACCTGCCAAACTGTATGGCCTCGTAGGCCGCCACCATCTTCCCCAACAACCGAATGCACTGATGGATCGACACACTTGATGGTTTCAATATCTGTTTTACCATTTTCTGGATTTCCAGAGCCTTTTCCGGCGGAAGAAATACTCTCTGAACTTCTGTGTCCAGAATCATCCCGAGGAAAGACAACCTTGTCGTCGGTTCCAACTGTGACTTTGGGTAATTTACGTGTTGTTGGAGTACAGACAGAGAGAGTGATATGTTTTGTAACAACTGCTCCCTGGATCTCGCCTTTATCAGGAGGTCGTCCAGATAAGGAATTATATTGACACCTTTCTGACGAAGGAGAACCCTCATCTCCGCCATCACCTTGGTGAATACCCTCGGCGCCGTGGAGAGACCGAAAGGTAACGTCTGGAATTGGTAATGGCAATCCTGAACCGCGAATCTCAGATAAGCCTGGTGCGGAGGATAAATGGGAACATGCAGGTAAGCATCCTTTATATCCACCGACACCAAGTAGTCCCCCTCCTCCAGACTGGCAATCACTGCCCGAAGTGATTCCATATTGAACTTGAACCTTTTTAGGTAACAATTCAGATCCTTTAGATTTAGGATCGGTCTGACCGAGCCGTCCGGCTTCGGAACCACAAAGAGGCTTAAATAAAAACCCCTCCCTTGTTGTGACAACGGTACCAGGACTATGACCTGGTCTTGACATAATTTTTGGATTGCCGCTGTTACTGCTTCTCTTTCTTTCTGACGGAGAAACTGGCAAGGTCGATTTGAAAACTCGGCATGGGGGAACGTCTTGAAACTCCAGCTTGTACCCCTGGGATACTATTTGCAACACTCAGGGATCCAGGCCAGACAGAATACAATCCTGGCTCAAGAGTCTGAGACGTGCCCCCACCAGAGCGGCCTCCCGCAAGGGAGCTCCAGCGTCATGCTGGGGATTTGGCAGAGGTAGGGGTAGACGTCTACTCTTGGGAACCTGGAGCTGTTGTGGGCTTCTTTCCCCTTCCCCTACCTGCAAAGAAGGGGGAACCTCTCGTCTTTTTGTATTTATTGGGCCGAAAGGACTGCATTTGCGGGTGATAGGTCTTTTTTGCCGGTGCAGGCGCAGAGGGCAAAAATGTCGACTTACCCGCGGTAGCCGCCGAGACTAACGCATCCAGGCCATCGCCAAATAAGGCCTCAACTTTATATGGGCGAGCCTCTATGCTTCTTTTCGAATCTGCATCCGCGTTCCACTGGCGAATCCACAACGCCCGCCTAGCCGATACTGCCTTGATATTCCCTAATTTAAGGAGTATCTCATCTTTATCAATCGTGTCAATTTCTGATGACGCGCTTTCTGACCATTTTTCAATAGCGCGACTCACCCATGCGCAGGCAATAGTGGGCCTGATCAGCGTACCATTGGTAACAAATGGATTTCAATGTCGTTTCCATTTTGCGGTCTGCCGGCTCTTGAAAAGAAGCCGTGCCAGGAGCAGGGAGAATTACCTTCTTTGTCAACCTGGAAAGTGCACTGTCTAACACAGGGGGTGACTCCCACTTTTTCCTGTCCTCAGCCGGGAAAGGGTAAGCTATGTGAATCCTTTTGGGAATACGAAATCTTCTATCAGGATTCACCCACATCCCTTCAAACAGAGCATTTAGTTCGTGTGAAGGAGGGAACGTGACTTCGGACTTCTTTTCCTTACATAAATATGCCTTCTCCTGAGGTACAGGAGTGGTTTCTGTAACCTCCAACACGTCCCTTATAGCCACAATCATAAATTGTATATATTTTTGCCAATTTATGATCTATCTCTCTGGATTCACTATCGTCTACACAAGAGTCAGAATCAAGACACAAGATTTGCAAATGGTCTCTTATGTGACCCAGAGGGGCCGCCCGCATAAGGAATAACAGCATCCTGAAAAATCACATCTTCCACAGATTTTCTCCAGCATGCAGCCTTAGATTCAGACTTATCTAATCTACGGTTAATCAGATGCATACTGTCACATATCTCTTTGACCCATGCAGGCTCTTGGTGTGCCGGTAGCGCCACCACATTACAACTCTGTGTCCCTAAAATGGCTTCCTCCGGGGAGGAACTCCCTGCCTCAGACATGCCTCACACGTGTACAGCACACCAACAGACACACTGGGAATTATTTTGGGACAGGCCCACAGTAAAATCTGTCAGAGGGACACAGGATAGGAGCAGCCAGTTCACAATCCCAGCGCCAGTATTTCCTGTGAACACAGTATGTCCACAGCCTAACAGCGTTTTTTAAATAGTAATATACACTATCAAATGCACCACAATCGCTTTGTGCCCTCACTTAATAGCACCCTGTACTTGTCAGAAGAGGAGGAGAGGACCAGCGTGTTCTCTGCAGCCTGAGGAGAGAAAATGGCACTGAGTAGTGTGCTGGCTGCCTGAGGAAGAAGCTCCGCCCCCGCAATGGCGCACCTTACACTCATAAAAACACTGTAATATTTATACTGGCGGGGGTAGGGCTGTGCCAGCGGCAACTTATGCCCACTTTTAGCCAGTTTGAGGTATTTTTCTTGCTGCCCAGGCCCCCCCCCCTGCAGTGCCTGTTTGTGTGGGCAGCAATGGTGCGCTGCGCTCCCGCCAGCCGCTCCGCACCTCAGCCATCACTTACTTGATAGAAGATCATTCTTCTTATACTAACCAGTCTTCTGATTTCTGGCTCTGTGAGGGGGGTGACGGCGTGCTGTGGGAGTGAGCATCTAGACACGGCTAGCGTTCAGTTCCCTTCAGGAGCTAATGGTGTCCTGTCAGCCAGAAGCAGAGCCATGAAACTCTGAGGAAGTTGGTCCTGCTTCTGCCCCCTCAGTCCCACGAAGCAGGGAGTCTGATGCCAGCAGATCACCCTGAAAATAAAAAACCTAACATAAGTCTTTTCAGAGAAACTCAGTAGTGCTCCTCAGAGTGCATCCAGTCGACCTGGGCACATTTCTAAAACTGAGGTCTGGAGGAGAGGCATAAAGGGAGGAGCCAGTACGCACTCAATGAAAAGTCTTTAGAGTGCCCATGTCTCCTGCGGATCCCGTCTATACCCCATGGTCTTGATGTCGTCCCCAGCATCCTCTAGGACGTATGAGAAAAGCAGAAAGCCAAGCTAACCAAACTTGAGCAGGAACAGCAACTGCTGAACCAACAACAATACTTAACCAAGTAACAGTGCAGAAAACACGAAGCACTGGGCGGGCGCCCAGTATCCTCTACGGATTATGAGAAAAGGCCTGGAGGATACTGGGGTCCACATTAGTACCATGGGGATGTACCACAGCTCCCAAACCGGGTGGGAGAGTGCTGAGGTTCCTGCAGAACTGATTGACCAAACTGAAGGTCCTCAGAGGCCAAAGTATCGCACTTGTGGAACTTAGCAAACGTGTTTGAATCCGACCAAGTAGCTGCTCGGCAGAGTTGTAAAGCCGAGATACCCCTGGCAGCCGCCCAGGAAGAACCCATCGATCTAGTTGATTGGGCCTGTACTTTAGGAACCGGCAATCCTGCCGCAGAATAAGCCTGCTGGATAGTACACCTGATCCAGCGAGCAATAGACTGCTTGGAAGCAGGACACCCATTTTTGGGGGGGATCATAGAGAACAAACAGCGAGTCAGATATCCTGTGACGGGCTGTCCAGTTTACATAGATCTTCAAAACCCTCACAACATCCAAGGATTTTGAGGTAGCAGAGATATCTGTAAACACCGGAACCACAAAAGGTTGGTTAATATGAAATGCAGACACCACCTTAGGAAGAATTTGCTGACTCGTTCTGAGTTCAGCTCTATCCTCATGAGAAATCAAATAGGAGCTCTTGTGAGACAACGCCCCCAGTTCCGACACGCCTTGCAGAAGCCAAGGCCAACAGTGTAACGGTCTTCCGTGTAAGAAACTTTACATCAACCTCCTGTAAAGGCTCAAACCAATCTGATGGTAGGAACTGCAACACCACGTTAAGATCCCAAGGTGCCGTGGGAGGCACAAAGGGCGGTTGGATGTGCAGAACCCCCTTCAAGAACGTCTGAACCTCAGGGAGGGAAGTCAATTGTTTCCGGAGGAAAATGGATAAAGCCGAAATCTGGACCTTCAAGGAGCCCAGACGGAGGCCCACATCCACACCTGACTGCAGAAAAAAAGAGGAGAAAAATTCCCAGCTGAAATTACATTGCAGAAAATTTCCTGTTTTCACACTACGAGACATATTTTTTCCAAATACGGTGGTAATGTTTAGACGTTACCCCTTTCCTGGCCTGGATCAGGGTTGGAATAACCTTGTCCGGAATGCCTTTTCAGGTTAAAATTTGACGCTCAGCTTCCATGCCGTCAAACGTAGACGTGGTAAGTCTTGATAGACGAACAGCCCCTATTGTAGAAGATCCTCTCGAAGAGGTAGAGGCCACGGGTCCTCTTTGAGCATCTCCAGTAGATCCGCGTACCAGGCCCTCCTTGGCCAATCCGGAATTGGTTGAACCTTTTCCCTTTTTATTCTTTTGAGAATTCTTGGGATCAGTGGAAATGGTGGAAAGACGTAAACCATTTGGTATACCCATGGAGTCACCAGAGCGTCCACCGCCACTGCTTGCAGGTCCCTCGACCTGCAACAATACCGCTTGAGCTTCTTGTTGAGCCGAGAGGCCATCATGTCTATTTGTGGAATTCCACACCGACGTGTCAAGGACTTGAGCACCTCCAGGTGAAGGCCCCACTCTCCTGTGTGGAGGCTGTGTCTGCTGAGGAAGTTTGCTTCCCAGTTGCCTACTCCCGGAATGAAGACTGCCGACAGCGCCACCGCGTGTCTCTCTGCCCAGAGGGGAATCTTCGTTACCTCTGACATTGCTGCTCTGGTCTTTGTTCTGCCCTGTCGGTTTATGTACGTTACGTCACATTGTCCGGCTGAACCTGAATGGCTTGATCTTGAAGATGCGATGCTAGTAGAAGGGCGTTGTATATGGCCCTTAGTTCTAGAATGTTGATTGAAAGAATGGCTTCCTGACTTGACCATTTTCCTTGGAACTGTTCCCCTTGGGGGACTGCTCCCCAACCTCTGAGGCTTGCGGTCGTGGTTAGCAGAAACCAATTTTGAATCTCGAACCTTCGACCCTCGGTAAGGTGAGAAGCCTGAAGCCACCACAGAAGAGAGATTCTGGCTTTTGGCGACAGACGTATCCTTTGGTTCATGTGAAGTTGCGATCCGGACCATTTGTCCAGCAGATCCAGCTGGAAGGGCCTCGCATGAAACCTTCCGTATTGCAGAGCCTCGTAAGAGGCGACCATCTTCCCCATAAGGCGAATACATAGATGCACCGATATACGGCTGGTTTCAGAACATCCCGCACCATCGACTGGATTACCAATGCCTTTTCCAATGGAAGGAACACCTTCTGTTCCTCTGTATCCAGTATCATCCCCAGGAACGGAAGCCTCCGTGTTGGTTCCAAGTGGGATTTTGGCAGGTTCAGAATCCATCCGTGATCCTGAAGCAATCGGGTTGATAGGGCAATGCTGTCCAACAACCTCTCCCTGGAAGGCGCTTTTATCAGCAGGTTGTCCAGATACGGTATTATGTTCACTCCCTTCTTGCGGAGAAGAAACATCATCTCTGCCATTACCTTGGTGAATACCCTCGGTGCCGTGGAGTGGCCAAATGGCAGGGCCAGAAACTGGTAGTGACAGTCCTGCAGTGCAAACCTTAGATAAGCCTGATGAGGCGGCCAAATTGGAACATGAAGGTACGCATCTTTGATGTCCAGAGACACCAGGAATTCGATTCCTCCAGACCTGAGATCACCGCTCTAAGTGACTCCATCTTGAACTTGAACACCCGTAAGTACGGGTTCAGCGACTTGAGGTACTACAGACAGGTTGGAATACAAACGGGTTCACCGTCCGGTTTCGGTACTACAGACAGGTTGGAATACAAACCTTTGTTCTGTAGGTGAAGTAGAACTGGAACAATGACCTGAGTCAGTACCAATTTGAAATGCTGCCTGCAAAGGCAAACTTGCTTCTGGAGAAGCTCGTAAGCCGGATTTGAAGAATGTGGGAGACGGGCGTTCCGGAAAATCCAGTCTGTATCCCTGTGCGATAAGATCTTTGATCCAGCGATCCTGGCATGAAGTTACCCATATGTGACTGAAATAACGTAACCAGGCTCCCACCTGCCTGTCTTCCAGGCAGTGTGGTCCACCATCATGCTGAAGGCTTTGAGGAAGCAGACCCGGAGGTTTCCTGAGTTTACCTCTATTGCCTTTGAAGGCCGTAGAAAAACCTTTGGATTTTTAATTTTAAACTTCGCTGTCCGAAAGGACTGCAGAGAAGGAGCAGTGTAGGATTTCATAACAGGGGAAACTGCGGAAGAAAAGTATGTAGACTTACCCGTCGTAGCCCTGGATATCCACGTATCCAGGTCATCTACAAAGAGGGCTTTACCTGTGAAAGGTAGGCATTCCACGCCTTTCCTGGAATCCGCCTCCGAAGTCCACTGGCGTAGCCACAAGCCCCTGCTGCTGACACTGCCCTAGCAGTGGTGCGTGCATTAAGTAAACCAATTTCCTAAGGCTAGCTGAATCCTGAATATGCTGTAGGAGTAAAACTATCTCCCCCATGATAAGGAATCTAACCCGTCAATTAGATTACCTGACCATTTGCTTTGGCCCAAAGATCCATGCACAAGCTATAGTGGGTCTCTGGGCCACCCCACAGCTTGTACGGGGATTTGAGAGAGGTCTCAATCTTGCGGACAGCCAAGTTCATTGAGGAGGCTGCACCTAGGACAGGTAAAATGGGTGCGCGCCCAGCATCCTCTACGGACTACGAGAAAAGGATCTACTGGTAGGTAATTAAAATCCTATTTTCTCTTACATCCTAGAGGATGCTGGGGTTCCACTTAGTACCATGGGGATGTACCAAAGCTCCCAGTACGGGAGGGAGAGTGCTGAGGTTCCTGCAGAACTGATTGACCAAACTTCAGGTCCTCAGAGGCCAAAGTATCGAACTTGTAGAACTTAGCAAACGTGTTCGACCCTGACCAAGTAGCTGCTCAGCAAAGCTGAATAGCTGAGACACCCTGGGCAGCCGCCCAGGAAGAACCCACTTTACGGGTAGAGTGGGCTTGAACAGATGTTGAAATCGGCAAACCTGCTGTAAAATAAGCAGGCTGGATAGTAAGCCTGATCCAGCGAGAAATTGTCTGCTTAGAAGCAGGACACCCAATCTTGGGGGTGATTCCAAGTTGATCGCAGCAGGAATTTTTTTAGCAGTTGGGCAAAACCATGTGCACTGCAGGGGAGGCAGATGTAACATGTGCAGAGAGAGTTAGATTTGGGTGGGTTATATTGTTTCTGTGCAGGGTAAATACTGGCTGCTTTATTTTTACACTGCAATTTAGATTGCAGATTGAACACACCACACCCAAATCTAATCTCTCTGCACATGTTATATCTGCCTCCCCTGCAGTGCACATGGTTTTACCCAATTGCTAACAAAAATCATGCTGTGATCAACTTGGAATTACCCCCCTTGTTGGGATCATAAAGGACAAATAGTGCGTCCGACTTCCTGTGAAAAGTAGTTCTCTTCACATAGATCTTCAAAGCCCTCACAACATACAAGGACTTTGAGGTCTTCGTAGGTTGGTTGGTACGAAAAGCCGACACAACCTTTGGAAGAAATTGCTGACACGTTCTGAGCCCAGCTCTATCCTCATGGAAAATCAAGTAGGGGCTCTTATGCGACAATGCCCCACATCTTGCAGATGCCAATGCCAACAGTTTGACTGCCGTCCAAGTAAGAAACTTTACGTCCACCTCCTGTAAAGGCTCGAACCAATACGATTGTAGGAACTGCAGCACCACATTAAGATCCCAAGGTGCCGAAGGAGGCACAAAGGGTGGCTGGATGTGCAGAACCCCTTTCAAGAATGTCTGAACCTCAGGGAGAGCAGCCAATTGTTTCTGGAAGAAAATGGACAAGGCCGAAATCTGGACCTTTATGGAGCCCAAATGTTGGCCCACATCCACACCTGCTTGTAGAAAGAGGAGAAAACATCCCAGTTGAAACTCCACAGTAGGAAACTTTTTGGATTCACACCAAGACACATACTTTTTCCAAATCCGACATTACCCACTTCCTAGCTTGGATCA
This sequence comes from Pseudophryne corroboree, assembly GCF_028390025.1. NCBI lineage: Eukaryota > Metazoa > Chordata > Amphibia > Anura > Myobatrachidae > Pseudophryne > Pseudophryne corroboree. Next base: position 246,328,041 of record NC_086454.1, on the reverse strand, counting down.
GAGTAGGAATTACTTTGTTCGGAATGCCCTTCCGAGCTAAGATCTGACGTTCAACCTCCATGCCGTCAAACGTAGCCGTGGTAACTCTTGATAGGCAAACGGCCCCTGTTGTAGAAGGTCCTCGCGCAGAGGAAGAGGCCTCGGATCCTCCAGGAGTAAGTCCAGAAGCTCCGTGTACCAAGCCCTTCTTGGCAGTCCAGAGCAATGAGGATTGCCTGAACTCTTGCTCTTTTTATTAGTTTGAGAATCCTTGGGATGAGTGGAAGTGGAGGGAACACATACACGCTTCTCGTTGAGGCGAGAGGACATCATGTCTGAGGTACACCCCATCGGCTTGCTATCTCTGTGAACACCTCCGGGTGGAGGCCCCATTCTCCTGGATGGAGATAGTGTCCGCTGAGGAAGTCCGCTTCCCAGCTGTCCACTCCCAGAATGAAGATCGCTGACAGCGCCACCGCGTGCTTTTCTGCCCAGAGGAGGATTCCTGTTACCTCTGACATTGCCGCTCTGCTCTTTGTTCCGCCCTGTCGGTTTATGTAGGATACTGCCGTTACATTGTCCGACTGAACCTGAATGGCTTGATCTTGCAGAAGATGTACCACTTGTAGAAGGCCGTTGCATATGGCCCTTAGTTCCAGAATGTTTATCGGAAGGATGGATTCCAGAGTTGACCACTTTCCTTGGAAGTTTTCCCCTTGGGTGACTGCTCCCCAACCTCTAAAACTTGCATCCGTGGTTAGAAGGATCCAATTCTGATTCCCGAACCTGCGGCCCTCGAGTAGGTGAAAAGGTTGCAGCCACCAGAAGAGTGAAATTCTGGCTTTCAGCGACAGACGTATCCGCTGGTGCATGTGAAGATGTGATCCCGAACACTTGTCCAGGAAATCCAGCTGGAAGAACCTTGCATGCAATCTTCCGTACTGCAGAGCCTCATAGGCGGCTACCATCTTTCCCAAAGGCGAATGCACTGATGAACCGATACCCGGGCTGGCTTCAGGACATCCTGGGCCATTGGTTGGATCACCAACGCTTTCTCCACCGGCAGAAACACCCTCTGCACTGCTGTGTCGAGTATCAACCCCAGGAAGGGCAGTCTCCTTGTCGGCTCCAAATGCGACTTTGGAAGGTTCAGGATCCACACATGATCCTGGAGTAGTTGAGTTGAGAGAGCAATACTCTGCAACAGCCTCTCCCTGGAAGATGCCTTTATCAGTAGATTGTCCAGGTATGGAATTATGTTCACTCCCTGATTGCGGAGGAGGAGCATCATCTCTGCCATGACCTTGGTGAACACCCTAGGTGCTGTGGAGAGGCCAAATGGCAATGTCTGGAACTGATAGTGACAGTCCTGTAAAGCAAACCTTAGATAGGCCTGGTGAGGCGGCCAGATCGGAATGTGAAGGTAGGCATCCTTGATATCCAGGGATACTAGGAATTCCCCCTCCTCCAGACCCGAGATGACCGCTCTCAGAGACTCCATCTTGAATTTGAATACCCTCAAGTAGGGGTTTAATGACTTTAGGTTCAATATTGGTCTTACTGAACTGTCCGGTTTCGGTACTACAAATAGGTTTGAGTAATACACATAGGAGTGGAAAGTGATGGGCGCAAACACCATAGAAAACGTCCTTACATATGATATAGATAAATCAAAACGAAGGAATCCCCTTGCGGTCCTTCACTGGAGTGTTTGCAGGTATCCTCTTATGACGCCCTCCAAAGTGTAGTCTCTTATATCAAAAAAGAAAACAAATCATCGGGCAGACCAATTTGGACAAAAGGGGACAGCGAATTTATTACACAGAACACTCACAATGTTTAAAAAAATGTAAGGCATATATCCACAACAAAACAGGGTGGGTGTCAAGGGGTGCTGGCAGCTGGAATTGAATTACCCTCCCAGAAGGAACACTGGAGATTCCGGACTTCTGCAGCGTATCGGAAGGAAAAGGTCATCCAAGGAAGACAGCTCCACCTCTCCACACCGGGCACCACTAGCTTGACGCGTTTCGGACACTATGGTCCTTCATCAGAAGCATAGTGGTGAGTACTTAAGTAGGGTATTTATACCCCCAAACATTAGGCATAATTGTCCAAAACAAACAGGTCTTACTCCTGCCAAAACGCAGCGCTTTCAGCCGCGACCGGAAGTCATCGTCATAGGCCGCGACCGGAAGTCGTCACTCCCGGAAGCGGAAGTCTCTATGCATTCCAACGGAGAAAAACAGGAAGTGGTTTGTGCGGTTCACCGTCGCAATTTCGGCTGAATTGCCACTTGATTTCTTTTCCTCCAGTTGAATCAGCGCATATAACAAAGTCCATACAAGGTCCATATATAAAGTAAAAACATTAAAAAACAACAATTAAAAAACTTATAAAATAAATAGAGGAATAATCAATATCATCTGGCAGTTATAAGATCATCACAATAGCACCAAATAATTCTAGATTCCATAGCAGCAACAGGTTGAAAAGCAGCAGGAGAATTTAATTTTAAAAATTATATACAATTTTCCAAAAATTTTTTTTCATAAAAACCACTTCAATTCAAAGTCGCCATTAAGTCCTCCCGGGGTGTTTGTTTTGGACAATTGTGAGTGTTCTGTGTAATAAATTCGCTGTCCCCTTTTGTCCAAATTGGTCTGCCCGATGATTTGTTTTCTTTTTTGAGATAAGAGACTACACTTTGGAGGGCGTCATAAGAGGATACCTACAAACACTCCAGTGAAGGACCGCAAGGGTATTCCTTCGTTTTGATTTATCTATATCAGATGTAAGGACGTTTTCTATGGTGTTTGCGCCTATCACTTTCCAATCCTATGTGTATCAGTTTTTGTGGAATTTTTGTGAAGGTTCCAGTGTTAGTGGTTGGCTGCATATACATCATTGGCAGCGCATGGTGTTTATTCTGTTTTTTGTCTATAGGTTTGAGTAATAACCCGTGTTCTGTAGGTGAGGTGGAACCGGAACAATGACATTGGTTTGTACCAATTTTTTAATGGCATCCTGTAGGACAGCACTTTCTGTCAGGGAAGCTGGTAAGCCTGATTTGAAGAATCTGTGAGGTGGGAGTTCCTGATACTCCAGTCTGTACTCCTGGGCAACAATATCTTTTACCCAGGAGTCTAGGCATGATGACACCCAGATGTAAATAATAATGACGCCCAGAATAAATAAATAAAATAAATAATAAATAAATGTGACTGAAATCTTTTAGTCTCGCTCCCACCTGCCCTCACACCGGGCTGGGAGGTCCACCATCAAGCTGAAGATTTTGAAGAAGCAGAACCTGGTTTCTGTTCCTGGGAACCTGTAGGTGCAGGTTTTCTGGATTTTCCCAGACCTCCTCTCAAGAAGGTGGGAGGACCCTTGGATTTTTCACATTTTGCGGTCCGAAAGGACTGCAGTGTAGGCGTAGGACCAGATTTCCTAGCCGGTGCAGCTGCAGAAGGAAGAAAGGTCGATTTACCCGCAGTTGCCGTGGATATCTACGCATCCAGTGCGTCCCCACACCAGGCCTGACCTGTGAAGGGTACTGTAGGTTCTCCACATTTTTCTTGTATTCTGCATCCGCTGTCCATTGGCGTAGCCAGAGACCTCTGCGTGCCGAGACTGCCATGGATGTAGCCCTTGCATTAAGCAGGCCAATGTCCTTCATGGCCTCCCACCATGAACCTGCAGAATCCTGTATGTTACGTAAAAACAAGTCAATGTCACTCCTATCCATAGTATCTAATTCCTCCAGCAATGCACCTGACCACTTCACTATGGCTTTAGACATCCACGCACAAGCAATAATGGGTCTCAAGGCTACACCTGTAGCAGTGTATAGTGATTTGAGCGTAGTCTCAATCTTGCGGTCAGCCGGCTGCTTTAAGGAGGTTGAGCCAGGGACAGGTAAAAACACCTTTTTAGACAACCTAGATACAGAAGAGTCCACTATAGGTGGGTTTTCCCACTTCTTTCTGTCCTCTTCAGGGAAAGGGAAAGCAATGACAATTCTTTTAGGGATCTGGAATTTTTTCTCTGGGTTTCCCAGGATTTATCAAACAAGGAGTTTCTTCTTCCTGCTCAAGTACCTTCTCCGTAAGTCTCAAGGAGTCTTCTCTTCCTACTCAGGTACCTTCTCAGTAATATGCAACACATCCCTAATGGCTTCAATCATGAGTTGCACCCCTTTAGCAAGGGATGCATTCCCCCCCATGCATATCCCCATCACCGTTCCCTGTATCAGAGTCGGTATCAGTGTCAGCTTGCATTATTTGGGCAAGTGTACGTTTTTGTGGGTATGTAGGTGGATTTTTAGACAAAGTAGTGGGGGCTGAATATTTCAATAACCTCCACAGATTTTCTCACAAACTGCGTCTCTTTCTCAGTATGTGCCATCCTAGATGAAATCTGGGACATCATTCCCCTCTAAGAAGACATCATTCCCCTCTAAGAATCCACCCATGGGGGTTCGGATCCAGAGGGCTGAGAAAGTATATTGCAGTCTTGAGTACGTGGAATAGACTCCTCAAGAGAAGAGAAACATTCTGCAGTATAGGACACAGAGTCCTTAGACATGGTAATGTGGGATATAGACACACACACACACACACACACACACACACACACACACACTCACACACAGAAAAATGTCAGACACAGTTTCCCCCAGAGTACCTTCAGAGAGTCACAGAGTATGAGGAACCAGCCATACCGCGTCCTTTCAGGCTGTTATTATGATAACAGTCCGGCGCTGACTAACTATCCGTAATCAGGTAGTTAGTATACTGAATACACTCTTCCCCCTTATATATAACCCCCTGGTACCGCAGAGGTGCTGGTTATGCAGAGGGACAGCGCTTCCCTGTCAGCATCTTGTGTGGAGAGCTGCAGGGAGAAAATAACCTACCGGTAAATCTTTTTCTCCTAGTCGGTAGAGGATGCTGGGGACTCCGTAAGGACCATGAGGTATAGACGGGCTCGGCAGGAGACATGGGCACTATAAAGAACTTTAGAATGGGTGTGCACTGGCTCCTCCCTCTATGCCCCTCCTCCAGACCTCAGTTAGAGAAACTGTGCCCAGAGGAGACGGACAGTACGAGGAAAGGATTTTTGTTAATCTAAGGGCAAGATTCATACCAGCCCACACCATCCACACCGTATAACCTGGAATATACGCAACCAGTTAACAGTATGAAAAAAAACAGTATCAGCCAACGACTGATCGTAACTGTAACATAACCCTTATGTAAGCAATAACTATATACAAGTCATGCAGAAATATGTCTGCACTGGGACGGGCGCCCAGCATCCTCTACGGACTAGGAGAAAAAGATTTACCGGTAGGTTTAAAATCTTATTTTCTCTTACGTCCTAGAGGATGCTGGGGACTCCATAAGGACCATGGGGATTATACCAAAGCTCCAAACCGGGCGGGAGAGTGCGGATGACTCTGCAGGACCGATTGAGCAAACATGAGGTCCTCCTCAGCCAGGGTATCAAACTTGTAGAATTTTGCAAAAGTGTTTGAACCGACCAAGTAGCTGCTCGGCAAAGCTGTAAGGCCGAGACGCCTCGGGCAGCCGCCCAAGAAGAGCCCACCTTCCTAGTGGAATGGGCCTTCACTGAATTTGGTAACGGCAAACCAGCCGTAGAATGTTCGTGTTACAGATCCAGCAAGCAATAGTCTGCTTAGAAGCAGGAGCGCCAACCTTGTTGGCTGCATACAGGACAAACAGTGCCTCTGTTTTCCTAACCCGAGCCGTCCTGGCTAGGTAAATTTTTAAGGCCCTGACTACATCAAGGGATTTGGAATCCTCCAAGTATCCCGTAGCCACAGGCACGACAATAGGTTGGTTCATATGAAATGATGACACCACCTTAGGCAAAAACTGAGGACGAGTCCTTAACTCCGCTCTATCCTCATGGAAAATAAGATTTTACTTACCGATAAATCTATTTCTCGTAGTCCGTAGTGGATGCTGGGGACTCCGTCAGGACCATGGGGATTAGCGGCTCCGCAGGAGACAGGGCACAAAAATAAAGCTTTAGGATCAGGTGGTGTGCACTGGCTCCTCCCCCTATGACCCTCCTCCAAGCCTCAGTTAGGATACTGTGCCCGGACGAGCGTACACAATAAGGAAGGATTTTGAATCCCGGGTAAGACTCATACCAGCCACACCAATCACACCGTACAACTTGTGATCTGAACCCAGTTAACAGTATGACAAACGTAGGAGCCTCTGAACAGACGGCTCACAACAATAACAACCCGATTTTTTTTTGTAACAATAACTATGTACAAGTATTGCAGACAATCCGCACTTGGGATGGGCGCCCAGCATCCACTACGGACTACGAGAAATAGATTTATCGGTAAGTAAAATCTTATTTTCTCTGACGTCCTAGTGGATGCTGGGGACTCCGTCAGGACCATGGGGATTATACCAAAGCTCCCAAACGGGCGGGAGAGTGCGGATGACTCTGCAGCACCGAATGAGAGAACTCCAGGTCCTCTTTAGCCAGGGTATCAAATTTGTAGAATTTTACAAACGTGTTCTCCCCCGACCACGTAGCTGCTCGGCAGAGTTGTAATGCCGAGACCCCTCGGGCAGCCGCCCAGGATGAGCCCACCTTCCTTGTGGAATGGGCCTTGACAGATTTAGGCTGTGGCAGGCCTGCCACAGAATGTGCAAGTTGAATTGTGCTACAAATCCAACGAGCAATCGTCTGCTTAGAAGCAGGAGCACCCAGCTTGTTGGGTGCATACAGTATAAACAGCGAGTCAGATTTTCTGACTCCAGCCGTCCTTGAAATATATATTTTCAATGCCCTGACAACGTCCAGCAACTTGGAATCCTCCAAATCGCTAGTAGCCGCAGGTACCACAATAGGCTGGTTCAGGTGAAACGCTGACACCACCTTAGGCAGAAACTGAGGACGCGTCCGCAGTTCTGCCCTGTCCGAATGGAAAATCAGATATGGGCTTTTATACGATAAAGCCGCCAATTCTGACACTCTCCTGGCTGAAGCCAGGGCCAGTAGCATGGTTACTTTCCATGTAAGATATTTCAAATCCACCGATTTGAGTGGCTCAAACCAATGGGATTTGAGAAAATCCAAAACTACATTAAGGTCCCACGGAGCCACTGGGGGCACAACCGGGGGCTGTATATGTAGTACTCCTTTTACAAAAGTCTGGACTTCAGGAACTGAAGCCAATTCTTTCTGGAAGAAAATCGACAGGGCCGAAATTTAAACTTAATGGACCCCAATTTGAGGCCCATAGACAATCCTGTTTGCAGGAAATGTAGGAATCGACCCAATTGAAATTCCTCCGTGGGGGCCTTCCTGGCCTCACACCACGCAACATATTTTCTCCAAATGCGGTGATAATGTTGTGCAGTCACCTCCTTCCTGGCTTTTACCAGTGTAGGAATGACCTCTTCCGGAATGCCTTTTTCCCTTAGAATTCGGCGTTCAACCGCCATGCCGTCAAACGCAGCCGCGGTAAGTCTTGGAATAGACACGGTCCCTGCTGAAGCAGGTCCCGTCTTAGAGGTAGAGGCCACGGATCTTCCGTGAGCATCTCCTGAAGTTCCGGGTACCAAGTTCTTCTTGGCCAATCCGGAGCCACGAGTATCGTTCTTACTCCCCTTTGCCGTATAATTCTCAGTACTTTTGGTATGAGAGGCAGAGGAGGAAACACATACACTGACTGGAACACCCACGGTGTTACCAGAGCGTCCACAGCTATTGCCTGAGGGTCTCTTGACCTGGCGCAATACCTGTCCAGTTTTTTGTTGAGGCGAGACGCCATCATATCCACCTTTGGTTTTTCCCAACGGTTCACAATCATGTGGAAGACTTCTGGATGAAGTCCCCACTCTCCCGGGTGTAGATCGTGTCTGCTGAGGAAGTCTGCTTCCCAGTTGTCCACTCCCGGAATGAACACTGCTGACAGTGCTATCACATGATCTTCCGCCCAGCGAAGAATCCTTGCAGCTTCTGCCATTGCTCTCCTGCTTCTTGTGCCGCCCTGTCTGTTTACGTGGGCGACTGCCGTGATGTTGTCCGACTGGATCAACACCGGCTGACCCTGAAGCAGGGGTTTTGCCAGGCTTAGAGCATTGTAAATCGCTCTTAGCTCCAGTATATTTATGTGAAGAGACATCTCCAGGCTTGACCATACTCCCTGGAAGTTTCTTCCCTGTGTGACCGCTCCCCAGCCTCTCAGACTGGCATCCGTGGTCACCAGGACCCAGTCCTGTATGCCGAATCTGCGGCCCTCTAACAGATGAGCACTCTGCAACCACCACAGAAGAGACACCCTTGTCCGTGGCGATAAGGTTATCCGCTGATGCATCTGCAGATGCGATCCGGACCATTTGTCCAGCAGATCCCACTGAAAAGTTCGTGCGTGGAATCTGCCGGATGGAATCGCTTCGTAAGAAGCCACCATCTTTCCCAGGACTCTTGTGCATTGATGCACAGACACTTTCCCTGGTTTTAGGAGGTTCCTGACAAGTTCGGATAACTCCCTGGCTTTCTCCTCCGGAAGAAACACCTTTTTCTGAACCGTGTCCAGAATCATTCCCAGGAACAGCAGACGTGTCGTCGGGGTCAATTGAGATTTTGGAAAATTCAGAATCCACCCGTGCTGTTGCAGCACTACTTGGGTTAGTGCTACTACGTCCCCCAGCTGTTCCCTGGACCTTGCCCTTATCAGGAGATCGTCCAAGTAAGGGATAATTAATACGCCTTTTCTTCGCAGAAGAAACATCATTTCGGCCATTACCTTGGTAAAGACCCGAGGTGCCGTGGACAATCCAAACGGCAGCGTCTGAAACTGATAATGAGAGTTTTGCACCACGAACCTGAGGTACCCTTGATGTGAAGGGCAAATTGGGACATGCAGGTAAGCATCCTTGATGTCCAGGGACACCATAAAGTCCCCTTCTTCCAGATTCGCTATCACTGCTCTGAGTGACTCCATCTTGAACTTGAATTTTTGTATGTACAGGTTCAAAGATTTCAGATTTAGAATAGGTCTTACCGAGCCGTCCGGCTTCGGTACCACAAATAGTGTGGAATAATACCCCTTTCCCTGTTGTAGGAGGGGTACCTTGACTATCACCTGCTGAGAATACAGCTTGTGAATGGCTTCCAATACCGTCGCCCTGTCTGAGGGAGACGTTGGCAGAGCAGACTTTAGGAACCGGCGAGGGGGAGACTTCTCGAATTCCAACCTGTAACCCTGAGATACTATCTGCAGGATCCAGGGGTCCACCTGTGAGTGAGCCCACTGTGCGCTGAAATTCTTGAGTCGACCCCCCACCGCCCCTGAGTCCGCTTGTAAAGCCCCAACGTCATGCTGAGGGCTTTGCAGAAGCCGGGGAGGGCTTCTGCTCCTGGGAAGAAGCTGCTTGGTGCACTCTCTTACCCTTTCCTTTGCCTCGGGGCAAATATGACTGTCCTTTCGCCCGCTTGTTCCTATAGGAACGAAAGGACTGCGGCTGAAAAGACGGTGTCTTTTTCTGTTGGGAGGGGACCTGAGGTAAAAAGGTGGATTTCCCGGCTGTTGCCGTGGCCACCAAATCCGATAGACCGACCCCAAATAATTCCTCCCCCTTATACGGCAATACTTCCATATGCCGTTTGGAATCCGCATCACCTGACCATTGTCGCGTCCATAAACTTCTTCTGGCAGATATGGACATCGCACTTACTCTCGATGCCAGAGTGCAAATATCCCTCTGAGCATCTCGCATATAAAGAAAAGCATCCTTTAATTGCTCTAAAGTCAATAAAATACTGTCCCTATCTAGGGTATCAATATTTTCAGTCAGGGAATCCGACCAAACCACCCCAGCACTGCACATCCATGCAGAGGCGATGGCTGGTCGCAGTATAACACCAGTATGAGTGTATATACTTTTCAGGGTAGTTTCCAGCCTCCTATCCACTGGATCCTTGAGGGCGGCCGTTTCAGGAGACGGTAACGCCACTTGTTTTGATAAGCGTGTGAGCGCCTTATCCACCCTAGGGGGTGTTTCCCAGCGCGCCCTAACCTCTGGCGGGAAAGGATATAATGCCAATAACTTCTTTGAAATTAGCAGTTTTCTATCGGGGTTAACCCACGCTTCATCACACACTTCATTCAATTCGTCTGATTCAGGAAAAACTACAGGTAGTTTTTTCAGACCCCACATAATACCCCTTTTTGTGGTACATGCAGTATCAGAGATATGCAAAGCCTCCTTCATTGCCGTGATCATATAACGTGTGGCCCTACTGGAAAATACGTTTGTTTCTTCACCGTCGACACTAGATTCGGTGTCCGTGTCTGGGTCTGTGTCGACCGACTGAGGTAAAGGGCGTTTTACAGCCCCTGACGGTGTCTGAGACGCCTGTACAGGTACTAACTGGTTTGCCGGCCGTCTCATGTCGTCAACTGATTTTTGTAATGTGCTGACATTATCACGTAATTCCATAAACAAAGCCATCCATTCCGGTGTCGACTCCCTAGGGGGTGACATCACCATTACCGGCAATTGCTCCGCCTCCACACCAACATCGTCCTCATACATGTCGACACACACGTACCGACACACAGCAGACACACAGGGAATGCTCTTATCGAAGACAGGACCCCACTAGCCCTTTGGGGAGACAGAGGGAGAGTTTGCCAGCACACACCCAAGCGCTATAAATATATAGGAACAACCCTATAGAAGTGTTGTCTCCCTTATAGCAGCTTAATATATCAAAAAACGCCAAAAAAGTGCCCCCCCCTCTCTGTTTTACCCTGTTTCTGTAGTGCAGTGCAGGGGAGAGTCCTGGGAGCCTTCCTCGCAGCGGAGCTGAGCAGGAAAATGGCGCTGTGTGCTGAGGAGATAGGCCCCGCCCCCTATTTGGGCGGGCTCTTCTCCGGTGTTTGTGAGACCTGGCAGGGGTGAAATACATCCATATAGCCCCAGGGGCTATATGTGATGTATTTTTTTAGCCAGAACAAGGTATTCTCATTGCTGCCCAGGGCGCCCCCCGCAGCGCCCTGCACCCTCCGTGACCGCTGGTGTGAAGTGTGTGACAACAATGGCGCACAGCTGCAGTGCTGTGCGCTACCTCATGAAGACTGAAAAGTCTTCTGCCGCCGGTTTCTGGACCTCTTCACTTTTCGGCATCTGCAAGGGGGTCGGCGGCGCGGCTCCGGGACCGGACTCCATGGCTGGGCCTGTGTTCGATCCCTCTGGAGCTAATGGTGTCCAGTAGCCTAAGAAGCCAATCCATCCTGCACGCAGGTGAGTTCACTTCTTCTCCCCTAAGTCCCTCGTTGCAGTGAGCCTGTTGCCAGCAGGACTCACTGTAAAATAAAAAACCTAAAAACTTTTTCTAAGCAGCTCTTTAGGAGAGCCACCTAGATTGCACCCTGCTCGGACGGGCACAAAAACCTAACTGAGGCTTGGAGGAGGGTCATAGGGGGAGGAGCCAGTGCACACCACCTGATCCTAAAGCTTTATTTTTGTGCCCTGTCTCCTGCGGAGCCGCTAATCCCCATGGTCCTGACGGAGTCCCCAGCATCCACTAGGACGTCAGAGAAAATTAGATAGGGGCTCTTATGAGATAAGGCCGCCAATTCGGACACCCGCCTTGCAGATGCCAAGGCCAACAACATGACTAGTGTTCACTCTAGGCTGTTTTAGCAGGGCGCCGCGCCCTGCCCGTTTTTTAGCAGGCAAAACCCGCTTTGCCCCTTTTGCGGCGCCCTGCTAGAACAGCCGCCCGCTTCCTGCCCTCCCGGCGTGTATAGATGCCGTGCGCATGCGGGCGGCATCCATTCACGCATTGGGAGAGAGCTGGGGGAAGCCCAGCACCGACGGAGGTGCTGGGCACGCCCCCAACAGTGACGTCGCCGGCCACATACGCTCTCTATAGTAGCGTCTGTGGGCCGCACCGCCCCCTAAAATGACGTAGGCGTGGCCCACCCCCTAATTTGCGTGGCCGCCCCCCGTTTCGGGCGCACGCACAAATGTGCCCCCCCCCCGTCCGGCGCCCTGCCCCTTTTCACTCCTAGAGTAAACACTACATGACCACCTTCCAAGTGAGAAACTTTAATTCAACTGTTTGTTTTAGGAACTGTAACACCACGTTAAGGTCCCATGGTGCCACTGGGGGCACAAAAGAAGGCCGGATGTGTAGCACTCCCTTTACAAAAGTTTGGACTTCTGGGAGAGAAGCTTATTCCTTCTGGAAGAATATAGATAGGGCCGAAATCTGTACCTTAATTGAGCCTAGCTTTAGGCCCATATCAACTCCTGTCTGTAGAAAGTGGAAAAAACGGCCCAAGTGGAAATCTTCCGTAGGAGCATTCTTGGCTTCACACCAAGATACATACTTCCTCCAGATACAGTGATAATGTTTCGCCGTTACTTCCTTCCTAGCCTTTATCAGAGTAGGGATGACTTCTTCCGGAATACCCTTCCCCGCTAGGATCCGGTGTTCAACCGCCATGCCGTCAAACGTAACCGCGGTAAGTCTTGGAACACGCAGGGCCCCTGCTGCAACAGGTCCTCTCTGAGAGGAAGAGGCCACTGATCTCCTGAAGATCTGAATACCAGGCCATTCGAGGCCAATCTGGAACAATGAGTATTGTCCGTACTCTTTTCCGTTTTATGATTCTCAATGTTTTTGAGTTGAGAGGAAGAGGAGGGAACACATAGACCGACTGAAACACCCATGGTGTCACCAGGGCGTCCACCGCTACTGCCTGAGGGTCCCTTGACCTGGCACAATACCTCCGAAGTTTCTTGTTGAGGCGTGATGCCATCATGTCTTTTTGAGGAAGTCCCCAAAGACTTGTTATTTCTGCAAAGACTTCTTGATGAAGACCCCACTCTCCTGGATGGAGATCGTGTCTGCTGAGGAAGTCTGCTTCCCAGTTGTCCACTCCCGGAATGAATACCGCTGACAGAGCGCTTACGTGATTTTCTGCCCAGCACAGAATCCTGGTGGCTTCCGCCATTGCCACTCTGCTCCTTGTCCCGCCTTGGCCGTTGACATGAGCCACGGCTGTGACATTGTCTGATTGAATCAGAACCGGTAGGTCGCGAAGAAGATTCTACGCTTGTCGTAGGCCGTTGTATATGGCCCTTAATTCCAGTATGTTGATGTGCAGACAAACCTCCTGGCTTGACCACAGTCCCTGAAAATTCCTGCCTTGTGTGACTGCTCCCCATCCTCGGAGGCTCGCGTCCGTGGCCACCAGAACCCAGTTCTGAATGCCGAACCTGCGACCCTCTAGAAGGTGAGCACTCTGCAGCCACCACAGGAGAGACACCCTGGCCCTGTGGGATAGGGTTATTTTCTGATGTATTTGAAGGTGGGACCCGGACCACTTGTCCAGAAGGTCCCACTGAAAAGTTCTCGCATGAAACCTGGCGAAGGGGATGGCCTCGTAGGTCGCCACCATTTTCCCCAGTACCCGAGTGCATTGATGTACTGACACTCTTTTTGGTTTTAACAGGTCTCTGACCATGTTCTGGAGTTCCTGGGCTTTTTCCATCGGGAGAAAAACCCTATTTTGTTCTGTGTCCAGAATCATGCCTAAGAAAGACAGCCAAATTGTTGTTGGAACCAACTGTGACTTTGGTAGATTTAGGATCCAGCCATGTCGCTGCAGCACTCTCAGGGAGAGCGACACGCTTTTCTGTAACTGTTCCTTTGAGCTCGCTTTTATCAGGAGATCGTCCAAGTACGGGATAATTGTGACTATTGCCTGCGCAGGAGTACCATAATTTCCGCCATTACCTTGGTGAAAACCCTCGGCAACGTCTGAAATTGGTAATAACAGTCCTGTACAGCGAATCTCAGGTACGCCTGATGAGGATGCATCCTTTATGTCTAGTGACACCATAAAATCCCCCCCTTCCAGGCTGGAGATCACTGCCCTTAGCGATTCCATCTTGAACTTGAACTATTTTAAGTACAGGTTCAGTGATTTTAAGTTTAGAATGGGTCTGACCGAGCCATCCGGTTTCGGGACCACAAATAGGGAGAATAGTACCCTTTTCCCTGTTGTATTAAGGGAACCTTGATAATCACTTGCTGTAGACACAGCTTTGTCGCTAAAACTATCTCCCTCTCTGGGGGAGACGTTGGTAAAGCCGATTTGAAGAATCGGCGGGGAGGCACGTCTTCGAATTCCAGCCTGTAGCCTTGGGATACAATTTCCATCACCCAAGTATCCACGTCCGACTGAATCCAGACGTGGCTGAAGAGTCGACAACGTGCCCCCACCGGAGCGGACTCCCCCAGTGGAGCCCCAGCGTCATGCGGTGGATTTAGTAGAAGCCGGGGAGGACTTCTGTTCCTTGGAACTGGCCGTAGCAGGCATTCTTTTCCCTTTACCCTTACCTCTGGCGAGGAAGGAAGAGCCCCGACCTCTTCTGGACTTATGCGACCGAAAGGACTGCATCTGATACTGCGGCGTTTTCTTTTGCTGTGGGGGAACATAAGGCAAAAAAGTAGATTTACCCGCGGTAGCTGTGGAAACCAGGTCCGCGAGACCTTCCCCAAATAAAACCTCACCTTTGTAAGGTAAAACTTCCATATGCCTTTTTGAGTCGGCATCACCCGTCCACTGGCGGGTCCACAGTGCTCGCCTAGCAGAAATCGCCATGGCGTTGGCCCTTGAACCTAGTAGGCCGACGTCTCTCTGAGCGTCCCTCATATATAAGACTGCGTCTTTGATGTGACCTAAGATCAACAAAATGGTATCCCTATCTAGGGTATCCATATCAGTTGACAAGGTATCTGTCCAAGCTGCTACCGCGCTACAAACCAAAGCCGATGCTATTGCCGGTCTGAGCAAAGCACCCTTATGTGTATAAATTGATTTTAAAGTCGTTTCCTGTCTGTGGTCAGCAGGATCCTTGCGGGCCGCCGTGTCTGGAGACGGTAGCGCCACCTTCTTGGATAAGCGCGTCAAAGCCTTGTCTACCCTGGGCAAGGATTCCCACCGTACCCTGTCCTGTGTCGGGAAAGGATACGCCATAAGAATTCTTTTGGGAATCTGCAGTTTTTTGTCTGGAGTTTCCCAAGCTTTTTCAAATAATGCGTTCAGCTCATGAGATGGGGGAAATGTCACCTCAGGTTTCTTTTCCTTAAACATGTGTACCCTCGTGTCAGGGACAGAGGGGTCATCTGTGATATGCAAAACATCTTTTATTGCAATAATCATATAATGAATACTTTTTGCTACTCTTGGGAGTAACCTTGCATCATCGTAGTCGACACTGGAGTCAGAATCCGTGTCGGTATCAGTGTCTGCCATTTGGGAAAGGGGACGTTTTTGAGACCCTGAAGGGCCCTGTGACACAGTCAAAGCCATGGATTGACTCCCTGCTTTTTCCATGGACTCTGCTTTGTCCAACCTTGTCACTGGCCTAGACTGAGGGTGTTGTGAACTCGGGGATTCTTCCGATGGTTGGGAAGAGGAACCACAACTAAGCTGGAAAAGGGGAGGCCTAATATAGGATTTCCTCATACAGGACGCTGACAGTGGAGTTTGATGAAATATTAAAGAGCTTTATTGCAGAGGAAAACAACTTAAAGTCAAATGCCAAAAAGGAATAAATGAAGGAAATGTCCAGACCCACTGAAGAGTTTTGTGAGCAGTATTAGAGATGCTGGTAATTGAAGAAACTGTGGGTGATGTTTAAAAGTCACTGATTACTTGTGGAACTTATAAATGATGATTAATAGCACAGATGGTTGTAGAACTTGTGAGCGGTGACAGAGACGCTGATGATTTAAAGAACTGAAGTGCAAGGGTCCAAGACGCTGTTTGATTTGTGGGACTTGTGAACGGTGACTGAGACGCTGGTGATGTGAGGAACTGAAGTGCAGGGGTTTTAGACGCTGTTAATTTGTAGAACTTGAGAACGGAGACTGAGACGCTGATGATGTGAGGAACTGAAGTGCAGGGGTTTAAGACGCTGTTGATTCGCAGAACTTGAGAACGATGGTTTAGGCCCGCAGCCACACTGATTCCTAGGTGCACTGGTGACTGGAACGCAGAGAGATATACCGGCCGCTGAATACACTGGAACCGGTGCAGCGAACTGGCAGCTGGAAATGCCGGAGACACTGGAGTACAACTGCAGAGATCCTTGCCGGGAACAAGAGCACTGGCATCTACGTCAGGGAAAGACGATACTCAGGCACTGAAGCTCTGTCCGGCATCTGACTTTGAATCTCCCGCCAGCGCTGGATTGGCGGAGCAGTCTGATGACGTCACCTGCCCCCCGTCCACGTGATGCAGGGTGTCATGGCGGCGCCCATGCCCCGGAGAACTGCCGGGAGCCGCGCCAGCCAGATGCCGGAGCCCGCGGCCCACCGAAGGCAAAGGCCGCAACACCGACCAGCAGACGCGCAGGGGTAAGCGCGGCGAACGCCGCCTCTGATGTGTGACAGTACCCCCTCCCCCAGGAGTGGCCCCTGGACACTTTCCAGGTTTTGTTGGATGTCTGGAATGGAACATCCGCACCAGTCGGGGAGCCGTAACTTCAGTAGCTTTGACCCAGCTACTTTCCTCGGGGCCAAAACCTTTCCATTCCACCAAATACTGTAGATTCTTGTGGAGATAGCGAGAATCAAGAATGGCTTTGATCTCAAAGTCTGTACCCTCTTCAGCCTCTGCAGAGGTTGGCCTTGGGGACTTGGAATGAAATCGGTTCAAAACAAGAGGGCGAAGAAGAGAGACATGGAAGGAATTTGGTATCCGGAGATGGGAAGGCAATCCCAATTTGCAGGCAACCGGATTCAAGACTTGTAACACGGGATAAGGACCAATGGACCTTGGAGCGAACTTCATAGTGGGCACCTTTAAACGGAGATTGCGGGTAGAGAGCCATACCCTGTCACCAACCTTGTATTGAGGAGCTGCTCATCGCTTCCTATCCGCAAAGAACTTATAGCGACCGGAAACTCTCTTGAGGTTGGCATGAACTCGACTCCAGATTTGACTGAAATGCCGGCGAGTAGAGGCTGCAGCAGGAACTTCTTCTGGAGGACAAATGGGTAATTCCGGAACTTGAGGATGAAATCCGTAATTAATGAAAAATGGAGACTCACCAGTCGAGGAGTGATATAGATGATTATGGGCGAACTCGGCCCAAGGCAACAACTCCACCCAATTATCTTGTGAGGGGGAGAGGTAAACACAGAGAAAAGTCTCTAAATCTTGATTGACGCGTTCAGTTTGCCCATTGGTCTGTGGATGGTAAGCAGATGAAAACTTGAGTTTTATTTGTAGAGCCGTGCAGAGTGCTCTCCAGTATCTTGCCGTAAACTGTACCCCCCGATCCGAGACTATTTCCAGAGGTAACCCGTGCAGGCGGAAGTGTTCCCGAATGAATAACAAAGCCAACTTAGTAGCTGATGGTAACCCGGTCAACGGAACAAAACGTGCCATCTTAGAGAATCGGTCAATAATCACCCAGACGGTGTTATGACCCTTAGAGAGAGGTAGTTCAGTAACAAAGTCCATAGAGAAATGAGTCCAAGGCCTCTTAGGAATGGACAGTGGGTGCAACAATCCCGCAGAAGGCAGACGTAGAGTTTTGTGCTGAGCACATTGAGGACACGAGTTGACATACTCTTGAACGTCCTTCTTCATAGTGTCCCACCAGAAAGATCTTCGTAGAAATTCCCACATCTTTTGAACTCCCGGATGGCCAGAAAACTTGGAAATGTGAGCCCATTGCAACAATTTTGGTCGAAATTTAGCTGGCACAGACATTCTTCCAGGAGGAGGACCCAACACAGTGGGAGCCGCAGAGATAAAGACAGGACTGAGGATCAACGCCTTTTCAACGGTATTCTCCTCATCCGAAGCCATTAAGGAACGGGATAGGGCATCCGCCTTGGTGTTAAGAGTTCCAGACCGGTACTTACTGACAAACAAAAATCGAGCAAAGTAGAGCGCCCATCTTGCTTGACGGGGATTCAAGCACTGGGCCGTCTTGAGATACAGTAAATTCTTGTGATCCGTGAAAATCGTAATTAGGTGTTTAGCACCCTCCAAAAGATATCTCCATTCTTCTAAGGCAGATTTAATTGCCAACAGCTCTTTATCTCCAATGGTGTAATTTAATTCAGCAGGGGAGAACTTGCGAAAATGGAAACCACATGGATGTAACTTCCCATCTGGAGCGTACTGCGAAAGTACGGCACCTATGCCTACCGTAGAAGCATCAACCTCCAGAAAGAATGGTTTTAGAAAGTCTGGCTGCTGAAGTACCGGAGCGGTCATAAAGGCTGCCTTCAACTGAGCGAACGCTGCTACAGCTTCAGAGGACCAATGGCTTGGGTCAGCCCCTTTCTTGGTTAGGGCAGTAATAGGCACCACAATAGTAGAGAAACCCCTTATGAATTTCCGTAGTAATTTGCGAACCCTAGAAATCGTTGCACTGCTTTCAGGGAAAGCGGCTGAGTGCAGTCCCGAATGGCAGAAAGTTTCTCCGGATCCATACGCAACTCTGTACCTGAAATAATGTAGCCCAGAAATGGAATAGATGGGACCTCAAAGGTGCACTTGGAAATCTTGCCATAAAGATGGTTCTCTCGCAACCGAAGGAGTACCTCCTTAACTTGTATTCTGTGCTCAGAGAGATTCTTCGAAAATATCAGGATGTCGTCCAAATATACCACCACATTTAGGTATAACATGTCCCGAAAGACTTCATTAATGAATCACTGGAAGACGGCGGGGGCGTTGCTGAGGCCAAACGGCATTACCGTGTACTCATAATGCCCCTTGTCGAATACGTATCAAGTTATAAGCTCCCCTTAAATCGAGCTTAGTGAAGACTCGAGCTCCGCGAACTCTATCGAAAAGCTCCGTGATGAGCGGCAGAGGATACTTGTTCTTAATGGTGACTTCATTTAGACCACGATAATCGATACATGGCCTCAGGCCTCCATCTTTTTTCTTCACAAAGAAGAAACCTGCTCCCGCTGGGGAAGTAGAGGGGCGGATGAATCCCTTCTGCAGATTAGACTTGATATATTCTGACATGGCTTGAGTCTCAGGTACTGACAAAGGAAAGGTACGACCTCGAGGTGGCATTTTCCCCGGAATGAGCTCAATAGGACAGTCCCAGGGTCTATGCGGGGGTAACTTATCGGCCGCCTGTTCCGAGAAGACATCTGTAAAGCCTCTGGAATAAGCTCTACGTCCGACTTAGACGATGCACGAAGTGGGTAGACAGGAGTAAGACAATTCGAGTGACAGAATGGACTCCAGGAAATTATCTGTGTTGACCTCCAGTCGACGTGAGGGTTGTGGAGCTTGAGCCAGGAAGACCAAGGACGAGATCGTGAGACATCTCCTGAATCACAAGGAACTCCAGATGTTCTTGGTGCAAAGCTCCCACTTGCAGCTTGATTGGCATAGTATGACTTGTAATCAGAGCATTAGGAATTTGGGTACCATTAATAGCAGTTATCGTAATAGGTCGTTCGACCGACTGTAACTTCAAACCCAGATTCTGGGCGCAGGAAAGGGAAATAAAATTCCCCGCAGCTCCTGAGTCCAACAGTGCCTTAACGGTTTTGACTTCAGACTCAGAAAACAGAGATACAGAAAGTAGACAGTCTACTGCCGGAGAAGATTGAGAAACAACCCCTAGCTTGACTTCTCCAGAACAAGCTAGGACTGCCCGTTTCCCGGGCGAGACTTGCAAGACTTGAGGAAATGATCCACGGCTCCACAGTAGAGGCAAAGTCTACCCTCACGCCGACGCTGACGCTCTTCTGGGGATAGCCGAGACCGATTAATCTGCATGGGTTCGTCTGGACAGGAATTAACTGTCTGCTTAGAAGGAAGAAATCGGAGTCTCGGCCGGTCAGACCGACTACGTTCACCACCTCGTTCCTGCATACGAAGATCCACCTTTACACAGAGTGAGATCAACTGTTCCAAGGAATCTGGCAGATCTCTAGTAATCAATTCGTCTTTTAAACGATCCGAGAGCCCGTTCCAAAAAGCAGCCCGAAGGGCATCAATATTCCAGCTCAGTTCAGAAGCTATAGTTTGAAAGTGAATTACATACTGTCCCACTGTACGAAAGCCTTGTCGAACTCGGAGCAAGTCAGCTGAGGCAGCAGTCGTCCTGCCAGGCTCATCAAAGATCCTTCGGAATGATGCGAAGAAGTTGGTATAACTAGAAACTAACGGATCTGATCGCTCCCACAACGGTGACACCCACTCCAACGCTGAACCCTCAAGTAACGAGATAATGTATGCCACTTTAGACCGATCAGTAGGGAAGTTGTGTGAGAGGAGTTCGAAATGTACCTCACACTGATTGAGGAATCCACGGCAATTTTTTGGATTCCCGTTATAACGAGGAGGAGTGGGAAGCTGAAGGCATGACCTGGTTCCAGACAAGGAGGAAACATTGCCAGAGGCAACCACTGGAGCGGATACTGGAACTGGAGCTGGAACCACTGAAGCCAGCGAAGTCTGGATTTGATCCAGCCGGCCAGATAACTCCTGGAGATAATGCATCACCTGATTCTGTGCTGCTTCCTGACTCTGTACTCTGGAAACTAGGTCCTGCATGGTGCTTGCCTCTGGGTTCCGATTCCCCGGGTCCATGTGGCCTGAGTATACTGTCACTGGCCTAGACTGAGGGTGTTGTGAACTTGGGGATTCTTCCGATGGTTGGGAAGAGGAACCACAACTGAGCTGGAAAAGGGGAGGCCTAATATAGGATTTCCTCATACAGGACGCTGACAGTGGAGTTTGATGAAATATTAAAGAGCTTTATTGCAGAGGAAAACAACTTAAAGTCAAATGCCAAAAAGGAATAAATGAAGGAAATGTCCAGACCCACTGAAGAGTTTTGTGAGCAGTATTAGAGATGCAGGTAATTGAAGAAACTGTGGGTGATGTTTAAAAGTCACTGATAACATGTGGAACTTATAAATGATGATTAATAGCACAGATGGTTGAAGAACTTGTGAGCGGTGACAGAGACGCTGATGATGTGAAGAACTGAAGTGCAAGGGTCCAAGACGCTGTTTGATTTGTGGGACTTGTGAACAGTGACTGAGACGCTGGTGATGTGAGGAACTGAAGTGCAGGGGTTTTAGACGCTGTTAATTTGTAGAACTTGAGAACGGAGACTGAGACGCTGATGATGTGAGGAACTGAAGTGCAGGGGTTTTAGACGCTGTGGATTTGTAGAACTTGAGAACGGAGACTGAGACGCTGGTGATGTGAGGAACTGAAGTGCAGGGGTTTTAGACGCTGTTAATTTGTAGAACTTGAGAACGGAGACTGAGACGCTGATGATGTGAGGAACTGAAGTGCAGGGGTTTAAGACGCTGTTGATTCGCAGAACTTGAGAACGATGGTTTAGGCCCGCAGCCACACTGATTCCTAGGAGCACTGGTGACTGGAACGCAGAGATATACCGGCCGCTGAATACACTGGAACCGGTGCAGCGAACTGGCAGCTGGAAATGCCGGAGACACTGGAGTACAACTGCAGAGATCCTTGCCGGGAACAAGAGCACTGGCATCTACGTCAGGGAAAGACGATACTCAGGCACTGAAGCTCTGTCCGGCATCTGACTTTGAATCTCCCGCCAGCGCTGGATTGGCGGAGCAGTCTGATGACGTCACCTGCCCCCCGTCCACGTGATGCCGGGTGTCATGGCGGCGCCCATGCCCCGGAGAACCGCCGGGAGCCGCGCCAGCCAGACGCCAGAGCCCGCGGCCCACCGAAGGCAAAGGCCGCAACACCAACCAGCAGACGCGCAGGGGTAAGCGCGGCGAACGCCGCCTCTGATGTGTGACAAACCTCTTATGTAATAATTAGAGATGAGCGCCTGAAATTTTTCGGGTTTTGTGTTTTGGTTTTGGGTTCGGTTCCACGGCCGTGTTTTGGGTTCGACCGCGTTTTGGCAAAACCTCACCGAATTTTTTTTGTCGGATTCGGGTGTGTTTTGGATTCGGGTGTTTTTTTCAAAAAACCCTAAAAAACAGCTTAAATCATAGAATTTGGGGGTAATTTTGATCCCAAAGTATTATTAACCTCAAAAAACATAATTTACACTCATTTTCAGCCTATTCTGAACACATCACACCTCACAATATTATTTTTAGTCCTAAAATTTG
This sequence comes from Pseudophryne corroboree, assembly GCF_028390025.1. Classification (NCBI taxonomy): domain Eukaryota; kingdom Metazoa; phylum Chordata; class Amphibia; order Anura; family Myobatrachidae; genus Pseudophryne; species Pseudophryne corroboree. The sequence continues at coordinate 246,305,865 of NC_086454.1, read as the reverse complement.
CACCGAGGTCGCTGTGTGAGTAAGATAAGCGACCCTAGTGGCCGACACAAACACCGGGCCCATCTAGGAGTGGCACTGCAGTGTCACGCAGGATGTCCCTTCCAAAAAACCCTCCCCAAACAGCACATGACGCAAAGAAAAAAAGAGGCGCAATGAGGTAGCTGACTGTGTGAGAAAGATAAGCGACCCTAGTGGCCGACACAAACACCGGGCCCATCTAGGAGTGGCACTGCAGTGTCACGCAGGATGTCCCTTCCAAAAAACCCTCCCCAATCAGCACATGATGCAAAGAAAAAGAAAAGAAAAAAGAGGTGCAAGATGGAATTATCCTTGGGCCCTCCCACCCACCCTTATGTTGTATAAACAAAACAGGACATGCACACTTTAACCAACCCATCATTTCAGTGACAGGGTCTGCCACACGACTGTGACTGATATGACGGGTTGGTTTGGACCCCCCCCAAAAAAGAAGCAATTAATCTCTCCTTGCACAAACTGGCTCTACAGAGGCAAGATGTCCACCTCATCTTCACCCTCCGATATATCACCGTGTACATCCCCCTCCTCACAGATTATCAATTCGTCCCCACTGGAATCCACCATCTCAGCTCCCTGTGTACTTTGTGGAGGCAATTGCTGCTGGTCAATGTCTCCGCGGAGGAATTGATTATAATTCATTTTAATGAACATCATCTTCTCCACATTTTCTGGATGTAACCTCGTACGCCGATTGCTGACAAGGTGAGCGGCGGCACTAAACACTCTTTCGGAGTACACACTTGTGGGAGGGCAACTTAGGTAGAATAAAGCCAGTTTGTGCAAGGGCCTCCAAATTGCCTCTTTTTCCTGCCAGTATAAGTACGGACTGTGTGACGTGCCTACTTGGATGCGGTCACTCATATAATCCTCCACCATTCTATCAATGTTGAGAGAATCATATGCAGTGACAGTAGACGACATGTCCGTAATCGTTGTCAGGTCCTTCAGTCCGGACCAGATGTCAGCATCAGCAGTCGCTCCAGACTGCCCTGCATCACCGCCAGCGGGTGGGCTCGGAATTCTGAGCCTTTTCCTCGCACCCCCAGTTGCGGGAGAATGTGAAGGAGGAGATGTTGACAGGTCGCGTTCCGCTTGACTTGACAATTTTGTCACCAGCAGGTCTTTCAACCCCAGCAGACCTGTGTCTGCCGGAAAGAGAGATCCAAGGTAGGCTTTAAATCTAGGATCGAGCACGGTGGCCAAAATGTAGTGCTCTGATTTCAACAGATTGACCACCCGTGAATCCTTGTTAAGCGAATTAAGGGCTGCATCCACAAGTCCCACATGCCTAGCGGAATCGCTCCGTGTTAGCTCCTTCTTCAATGCCTCCAGCTTCTTCTGCAAAAGCCTGATGAGGGGAATGACCTGACTCAGGCTGGCAGTGTCTGAACTGACTTCACGTGTGGCAAGTTCAAAGGGCATCAGAACCTTGCACAACGTTGAAATCATTCTCCACTGCACTTGAGACAGGTGCATTCCATCTCCTATATCGTGCTCAATTGTATAGGCTTGAATGGCCTTTTGCTGCTCCTCCAACCTCTGAAGCATATAGAGGGTTGAATTCCACCTCGTTACCACTTCTTGCTTCAGATGATGGCAGGGCAGGTTCAGTAGTTTTTGGTGGTGCTCCAGTCTTCTGTACGTGGTGCCTGTACGCCGAAAGTGTCCCGCAATTTTTCTGGCCACCGACAGCATCTCTTGCACGCCCCTGTCGTTTTTTAAAAAATTCTGCACCACCAAATTCAAGGTATGTGCAAAACATGGGACGTGCTGGAATTTGCCCATATTTAATGCACACACAATATTGCTGGCGTTGTCCGATGCCACAAATCCACAGGAGAGTCCAATTGGGGTAAGCCATTCCGCGATGATCTTCCTCAGTTGCCGTAAGAGGTTTTCAGCTGTGTGCGTATTCTGGAAAGCGGTGATACAAAGCGTAGCCTGCCTAGGAAAGAGTTGGCGTTTGCGAGATGCTGCTACTGGTGCCGCCGCTGCTGTTCTTGCGGCGGGAGTCCATACATCTACCCAGTGGGCTGTCACAGTCATATAGTCCTGACCCTGCCCTGCTCCACTTGTCCACATGTCCGTGGTTAAGTGGACATTGGGTACAACTGCATTTTTTAGGACACTGGTGAGTCTTTTTCTGACGTCCGTGTACATTCTCGGTATCGCCTGCCTAGAGAAGTGGAACCTAGATGGTATTTGGTAACGGGGGCACACTGCCTCAATAAATTGTCTAGTTCCCTGTGAACTAACGGCGGATACCGGACGCACGTCTAACACCAACATAGTTGTCAAGGACTCAGTTATCCGCTTTGCAGTAGGATGACTGCTGTGATATTTCATCTTCCTCGCAAAGGACTGTTGAACAGTCAATTGCTTACTGGAAGTAGTACAAGTGGGCTTACGACTTCCCCTCTGGGATGACCATCGACTCCCAGCGGCAACAACAGCAGCGCCAGCAGCAGTAGGCGTTACACGCAAGGATGCATCGGAGGAATCACAGGCAGGAGAGGACTCGTCAGACTTGCCAGTGACATGGCCTGCAGGACTATTGGCATTCCTGGGGAAGGAGGAAATTGACACTGAGGGAGTTGGTGGGGTGGTTTGCGTGAGCTTGGTTACAAGAGGAAGGGATTTACTGGTCAGTGGACTGCTTCCGCTGTCACCCAAAGTTTTTGAACTTGTCACTGACTTATTATGAATGCGCTGCAGGTGACGTATAAGGGAGGATGTTCCGAGGTGGTTAACGTCCTTACCCCTACTTATTACAGCTTGACAAAGGGAACACACGGCTTGACACCTGTTGTCCGCATTTCTGGTGAAATACCTCCACACCGAAGAGCTGATTTTTTTGGTATTTTCACCTGGCATGTCAACGGCCATATTCCTCCCACGGACAACAGGTGTCTCCCCGGGTGCCTGACTTAAACAAACCACCTCACCATCAGAATCCTCCTGGTCAATTTCCTCCCCAGCGCCAGCAACACCCATATCCTCCTCATCCTGGTGTACTTCAACACTGACATCTTCAATCTGACTATCAGGAACTGGACTGCGGGTGCTCCTTCCAGCACTTGCAGGGGGCATGCAAATAGTGGAAGGCGCATGCTCTTCACGTCCAGTGTTGGGAAGGTCAGGCATCGCAAACGACACAATTGGACTCTCCTTGTGGATTTGGGATTTCAAAGAACGCACAGTTCTTTGCGGTGCTTTTGCCAGCTTGAGTCTTTTCAGTTTTCTAGCGAGAGGCTGAGTGCTTCCATCCTCATGTGAAGCTGAACCACTAGCCATGAACATAGGCCAGGGCCTCAGCCGTTCCTTGCCACTCCGTGTGGTAAATGGCATATTGGCAAGTTTACGCTTCTCCTCCGACAATTTTATTTTAGGTTTTGGAGTCCTTTTTTTTCTGATATTTGGTGTTTTGGATTTGACATGCTCTGTACTATGACATTGGGCATCGGCCTTGGCAGACGACGTTGCTGGCATTTCATCGTCTCGGCCATGACTAGTGGCAGCAGCTTCAGCACGAGGTGGAAGTGGATCTTGATCTTTCCCTAATTTTGGAACCTCAACTTTTTTGTTCTCCATATTTTATAGGCAGAACTAAAAGGCACCTCAGGTAAACAATGGAGATGGATGGATTGGATACTAGTATACAATTATGGACGGACTGCCACGGTTAGGTGGTATAAAAAAACCACGGTTAGGTGGTATATATTATAATAATAATACAATTATGGATGGACGGACTGCCTGCCGACTGCCGACACAGAGGTAGCCACAGCCGTGAACTACCGCACTGTACACTGGTTGATAAAGAGATAGTAGTATACTCGTAACAACTAGTATGACACTATGACGACGGTATAAAGAAAGAAAAAAAAATACCACAGTTAGGTGGTATATATTATAATAATAATACAATTATGGATGGACGGACTGCCTGCCGACTGCCGACACAGAGGTAGCCACAGCCGTGAACTACCGCACTGTACACTGGTTGATAAAGAGATAGTAGTATACTCGTAACAACTAGTATGACACTATGACGACGGTATAAAGAATGAAAAAAAAACCACGGTTAGGTGGTATATATTATAATAATAATACAATTATGGATGGACGGACTGCCTGCCGAGTGCCGACACAGAGGTAGCCACAGCCGTGAACTACCGCACTGTACACTGGTTGATAAAGAGATAGTAGTATACTCGTAACAACTAGTATGACACTATGACGACGGTATAAAGAATGAAAAAAAAACCACGGTTAGGTGGTATATATTATAATAATAATACAATTATGGATGGACGGACTGCCTGCCGACTGCCGACACAGAGGTAGCCACAGCCGTGAACTACCGCACTGTACACTGGTTGATAAAGAGATAGTAGTATACTCGTAACAACTAGTATGACACTATGACGACGGTATAAAGAAAGAAAAAAAAATACCACAGTTAGGTGGTATATATTATAATAATAATACAATTATGGATGGACGGACTGCCTGCCGACTGCCGACACAGAGGTAGCCACAGCCGTGAACTACCGCACTGTACACTGGTTGATAAAGAGATAGTAGTATACTCGTAACAACTAGTATGACACTATGACGACGGTATAAAGAATGAAAAAAAAACCACGGTTAGGTGGTATATATTATAATAATAATACAATTATGGATGGACGGACTGCCTGCCGACTGCCGACACAGAGGTAGCCACAGCCGTGAACTACCGCACTGTACACTGGTTGATAAAGAGATAGTAGTATACTCGTAACAACTAGTATGACACTATGACGACGGTATAAAGAAAGAAAAAAAAATACCACAGTTAGGTGGTATATATTATAATAATAATACAATTATGGATGGACGGACTGCCTGCCGACTGCCGACACAGAGGTAGCCACAGCCGTGAACTACCGCACTGTACACTGGTTGATAAAGAGATAGTAGTATACTCGTAACAACTAGTATGACACTATGACGACGGTATAAAGAAAGAAAAAAAAATACCACAGTTAGGTGGTATATATTATAATAATAATACAATTATGGATGGACGGACTGCCTGCCGACTGCCGACACAGAGGTAGCCACAGCCGTGAACTACCGCACTGTACACTGGTTGATAAAGAGATAGTAGTATACTCGTAACAACTAGTATGACACTATGACGACGGTATAAAGAATGAAAAAAAAACCACGGTTAGGTGGTATATATTATAATAATAATACAATTATGGATGGACGGACTGCCTGCCGACTGCCGACACAGAGGTAGCCACAGCCGTGAACTACCGCACTGTACACTGGTTGATAAAGAGATAGTAGTATACTCGTAACAACTAGTATGACACTATGACGACGGTATAAAGAATGAAAAAAAAACCACGGTTAGGTGGTATATATTATAATAATAATACAATTATGGATGGACGGACTGCCTGCCGACTGCCGACACAGAGGTAGCCACAGCCGTGAACTACCGCACTGTACACTGGTTGATAAAGAGATAGTAGTATACTCGTAACAACTAGTATGACACTATGACGGTATAAAGAATGAAAAAAAAACCACGGTTAGGTGGTATATATTATAATAATAATACAATTATGGATGGACGGACTGCCTGCCGACTGCCGACACAGAGGTAGCCACAGCCGTGAACTACCGCACTGTACACTGGTTGATAAAGAGATAGTAGTATACTCGTAACAACTAGTATGACACTATGACGACGGTATAAAGAAAGAAAAAAAAATACCACGGTTAGGTGGTATATATTGTAATACAATTATGGATGGACGGACTGCCTGCCGAGTTCCGACTGCCGACACAGAGGTAGCCACAGCCGTGAACTACCGCACTGTACTGTGTCTGCTGCTAATATAGACTGGTTGATAAAGAGATAGTATACAATACATACAACAATATACTACTATACTGGTGGTCAGGCACTGGTCACCACTAGTCACACTGGCAGTGGCACTCCTGCAGCAAAAGTGTGCACTGTTTAATTTTAAATTAATATAATATTATGTACTCCTGGGGGCTCCTGCTATAACAACCTGCAGTGCTCCCCAGTCTCCCCCACAATTATTATAAGCTTTGCCTTTTATACATTGATGTGCAGCACACTGGGCTGAGCTGAGTGCACACAGACTGAGTCACACTGTGTGACTGGCTGCTGCTGTGTATCGTTTTTTTTCAGGCAGAGAACGGATATAGCAGAGAACGGATATATTATATTAAAATAAATAAAAGTTAACTAACAACAACTGCACTGGTCACTGTGGTAAACTCTGTCTGACTCTGCACAATCTCTCTCTCTCTTCTAATCTAATTTCAAATGGAGAGGACGCCAGCCACGTCCTCTCCCTATCAATCTCAATGCACGTGTGAAAATGGCGGCGACGCGCGGCTCCTTATATAGAATCCGAGTCTCGCGAGAATCCGACAGCGTCATGATGACGTTCGGGCGCGCTCGGGTTAACCGAGCAAGGCGGGAGGATCCGAGTCTGCTCGGACCCGTAAAAAAAACATGAAGTTCGTGCGGGTTCGGTTTCAGAGAAACCGAACCCGCTTTGTCACATTTGCATTCAAAACATTCCACATGTCCAACCAATCAGGTGTCGGCGTTGCCGACGGAGACGCCACAATCATCTGCTCGACCTCCTCCTTAGAAGAGCCTTCCGCTTCAGACATGCCGACACACTCGTACTGACACCCCCACACACACAGGGATATTTATATGGAGACAGATCCCCAATAAGGCCCTTTGGAGAGACAGAGAGAGAGTATGCCAGCACACACCCAGTGCTAACTGACACTGGAAAAACCAATTCCCAGCTAAATAGTGCTTTTATATATTTATGTGCATATAATACACCCACTGCGCCTTACAAGTGCCCCCCTCTTTTCTGCTCTGTGTCACCGTGTTCAGCAGGGGAGAGTCCGGGGAGAAAATGGCGCTGGTTAGTGCTGAGGGATCAAGCTCCGCCCCCTCAGCGGCGGGTTTCGGTCCCGCCAAATTTCTTTAAATACTGGCGGGGGATTTACTATATACAGCCCACGGAGCCTATATATCCATTTTAGCCAGTCCTAGAGGTTTAAAATTGCTGCCCTGTGTGTTGTGTGTGGGAGCAATGACGCGCAGCGTTACCGCTGCGCGTTACCTCAGAGAAGATCTGAAGTCTTCTGCCGCCTATCTTCCGGCTCTGTGAGGAGGACGGCGGCGCAGCTCCGGGACGAACGGCGAGGGGAGACCTGCGTTCCGACTCCCTCTGGAGCTAATCGTTTCCAGTAGCCTAAGAAGCAGAGCCTATCATTTAAGTAGGTCTGCTTCTCTCTCCTCAGTCCCACGATGCAGGGAGCCTGTTGCCAGCAGTGCTCCCTGAAAATAAAAAACCTAACAAAATTCTTTTTACAGAGAAACTCAGGAAAGCTAACTGTAATGCACCCAGTCTCCTCTGGGCACAGGATCTAACTGAGGTCTGGAGGAGAGGCATAGAGGGAGGAGCCAGTGCACACCCATTCTAAAGTTCTTTATAGTGCCCATGTCTCCTGCGGAGCCCATCTATACCCCATGGTCCTTATGGAGTCCCCAGCATCCTCTAGGACGTAAGAGAAAATGGCGCTGGTGAGCTGCTGGATTCGCTCTGAGAGGAAGCCCCACCCTCCGACATGGCACGCTGCTTCCCGCACTTACTTCTTTATATTGGCCCGAGGTATTAGTGTTAACAGTGGGATTAGCCCTGTTAACTATGGTGGTCATTCCGAGTTGATCGCTCGTTTTTTTTTTTTTCGCAACGGAGCGATTAGTCGCTAATGCGCATGCGCAATGTCCGCAGTGCGACTGCGCCAAGTAAATTTGCTATGCAGTTAGGTATTTTACTCACGGCATTACGAGGTTTTTTCTACGTTCTGGTGATCGTAATGTGATTGACAGGAAGTGGGTGTTTCTGGGCGGAAACTGGCCGTTTTATGGGAGTGTGCGAAAAAACGCTGCCGTTTCTGGGAAAAACGCGGGAGTGGCTGGAGAAACGGGGGAATGTGTCTGGGCGAACGCTGGGTGTGTTTGTGACGTCAAACCAGGAACGAAACTGAATGAACTGATCGCAGTTGCCGAGTAAGTCTCGAGCTACTCAGAAACTGCTAAGAAGTGTCTATTCGCAATTCTGCTAATCTTTTGTTCGCAATTTTACTATGCTAAGATACACTCCCAGTAGGCGGCGGCTTAGCGTGTGCAAAGCTGCTAAAAGCAGCTTGCGAGCGAACAACTCGGAATGACCACCTATGTGACCAGTGTAGGGTGTTCGCACTGGCTCAGGACGCCCCTCAATAGCGCCTACATACTGCATGATGCTGAGCCCTCCTGGAACGCAGCCTGTCAGAGCTGCGCTCCAACCCTTGTGCCGCCATACCCGCCTGCGACCCGCTAATCGGGACGCCGGCGCTGTACACACCGCTCTTCTATTTTCTGGCTGTTAGGGGGTGGCGGCCGTGCTGCGGGAGTGAGCGGTCGCCTCATGGGCTTGCGATCAGTTCCCCCAGGAGCTCAGTGTCCTGTCAGCGGAGTAGAGAACCATTAACTCTCTATTAAGTTGGTTCCTACTCACCCCCTAAGTCCAACGAAGCAGGAAGACTGTTGCCAGCAGCCTTCCTGCAAAATAACAAACTCTAGAAAATAATAAAACTAACAAAACTCCTAGGAGCTCCCCTAGCTGTGACCGGCTCCTCTGGGCACATTTTCTAAACTGAGTCTGCTAGGAGGGGCATAGAGGGAGGAGCCAGCCCACACTATTACACTCTTAAAGTGCCAGTGGCTCCCAAAGGACCCGTCTATACCCCATGGTACTAAGTGAAACCCCAGCATCCTCTAGGACGGAAGAGAAATTAATACATATGTCCCAAAGTATATATTAAAGGAGGATAAATTGAATACTGTAATAGACATTTAGGGGTCTATTATATTTGCTAAGCCTTGGAGAGAGATAAAGTGGATGTAGCTAAAGTGCCAACCAACCAGCTCCTAACTATCAAACACAGCCTCTAACATAGGAGCTGATTGACTGGTACTTTATCTCCGTCCACTTAAAGCTTAGTACATAGACCCCTATGTCCGTATTTATCTTAACATATAATTCACCACAGTCATGAGAAGCTGTTATTAAGAATATGTTGCGGAATCTCAAAGTCACGAATGTGGAGAAAGCCGTCAGCCTCATCTCAGAGAGAAGTCCTGCATCAATGAGGCATTGGTGTAAATATTAGCAGTGTGAATCCAATTCGGAAGGCATCAGACAAATGAATGTTGCCACATACCTCCCAACATGACCCTCTCCAGGAGGGACAAAATTCTCTGCTTCTGGACTTTCCTCTTAATGTATGATATCCATTAACCTGTTCAAAACAGGTGCAGGCAAAGAAAGGTGTTTCAGCACAGGTGCCAGCAATCATAAATTAAGAGGGAAGTCCAGGAGCAGAGCATTCTGTACCTCCTGTAGAGGGTCACGTTGAGAGGTATGTTGCCATGATGTATAAGTCATCTACAGTAGGTTTTTCGTTATTACAAAGTATGGTTATGGCCTTCCAGGACCCTTGAAGCAGGGAGGAGGAAGTCTTATAAAAATAAGAATTTACTAACCGGTAATTCTATTTCTCGTAGTCCGTAGTGGATGCTGGGAACTCCGTAAGGACCATGGGGAATAGACGGGCTCCGCAGGAGACTGGGCACTCTAAAAGAAAGATTAGGTACTAGCTGGTGTGCACTGGCTCCTCCTCTATGCCCCTCCTCCAGACGTCAGTTAAGGAAACTGTGCCCGGAAGAGCTGACACAACAAGGAAAGGATTTGGAATCCAGGGTAAGACCCATACCAGCCACACCAATCACACCGTACAACTTGTGATAACCATACCCAGTTAACAGTATGAACAACAACTGAGCCTCAGTAACAGATGGCTCATAACAATAACCCTTTAGTTAAGCAATAACTATATACATGTATTGCAGAGAGTCAGCACTTGGGACGGGCGCCCAGCATCCACTACGGACTACGAGATAAAGAATTACCGGTGAGTAAATTCTTATTTTCTCTGGCGTCCTAGTGGATGCTGGGAACTCCGTAAGGACCATGGGGATTATACCAAAGCTCCCAAACGGGCGGTAGAGTGCGGATGACTCTGCAGCACCGCATGAGCAAACTCAAGGTCCTCCTCAGCCAGGGTATCAAACTTGTAGAACTTAGCAAACTTGTTTGACCCCGACCAAGTAGCAGCTCGGCAAAGCTGTAAAGCCGAGACCCCTCGGGCAGCCGCCCAAGAAGAGCACACCTTCCTTGCGGAATGGGCTTTCACCATTTTGGATGCGGCAATCCAGCCGCAGAGTGAACCAGCTGAATCGTGCTATAGATCCAGCGAACAATAGTCTGCTTCGAAGCAGGAGCGCCAACCTTGTTGGCTGCATACAGAATAAACAGCGAGTCAGACTTTCTGACTCCCGCCTTTCTGGAAACATAAATTTTCAAAGCTCGGACTACGTCCAGCAACTTGGAATCCTCCAAGTCCCTAGTAGCTGCAGGCACCACAATAGGCTGGTTCAAATAAAACGATGATACCACCCTAGGAAGAAATTGGGGACGAGTCCTCAATTCTGCCCTGTCCATATGGAAGATCAGATAAGGGTTTTTTTACATGACAAAACCGCCAATACTGACACACGCCTAGCCGAAGCTAAGGCCAATAGCATGACCACTTTCCACGTGAGATATTTTAGCTCCATGGTCTTAAGTGGCTCAAACCGGTGGGATTTCAGGAAATCCAACACAACATTAAGATCCCAAGGTGCCACCGGTGGCACAAAAGGAGGCTGAATATGCAGCACCCCCGGAACAACGTCTGAACTTCAGGCAGTGAAGCCAGTTCATTTTTAGAGAAAATGTATAGGGCCGAAATCTTGACCTTTATGGATCCTAATTTTAGGCCCATAGTCACTCCTGACTGTAGGAAGTGCATGAATCGACCCCGCTGGAATTCCTCTGTAGGGCCTTCCCGGCCTCACACCAAGCAACCTATTTTCGCCATATACAGTGAAAAAGTCTTGCTGTCACGTCTTTCCTAGCCTTTATCAGCGTAGGAATAACTGCATCCGGAATGCCCTTTTCCGCTAGGATCCGGCGTTCAACCGCCATGCCGTCAAATGCAGCCGCGGTAAATTTGGAACAGACAGGGCCCCTGTTGCAACATGTCCTGTCTGAGAGGCAGAAGCCCTGAGTCCTCTGAGAGCATTTCCTGCAGCTCCGGGTACCGAGTCCTTCTTGGCCAATTCGGAGCAAAGAATATTGTTTTCACTCCTCCTTTTATTACAATTCTCAGCCCTTGGGTATGAGAGGAAGAGGAGGGAATACAGAGACCGACTGGAACACCCACGGTGTTACTAGTGTGACCACAGCTATCACCTGAGGGTCCCTTGACCCGGCGTAAAACCTTATTTAGCTTTTTATTGAGGTGGGACGCCATCTAGTCCACCTTAGGCAGTTCCCATCAATTTGCAAACTGCGTGAAGACTTCCTGATGAAGTCCCCACTTTCCCGGGTGGAGGTCGTGCCTGCTGAGGAAGTCTGCTTCCCAGATGTCCACTCCCGGAACGAACACTGCTGACAGTGCGCTTACTTGATTCTCCGCCCAGCGAAGAATTCTGGTGGCTTCTACCCTCGCCACCCTGCTCTTTGTGCCGCCTTGGCGGTTTACATGAACCCCTGCGGTCTGACTGGATCAGAACCGGTTGGTCGCGAAGCAGGATCTCCGCTTGACTTAGGGCGTTGTATATGGCCCTTAGTTCCAGGATATCGATGTGAAGGCAAGTCAGTTGACTTGACCACAGACCTTGGAAATTTCTTCCCTGTGTAACTGCCCCCCACCCTCAGAGGCTTGCATCCGTGGTCACCAGGATCCAGTCCTGAATGCTGAATCTGCGGCTCTCGAGAAGGTGAGCACTCTGCAGCCACCACAGGAGAGACACCCTGGCCCTGGGGGATAGGGTGATTAACCGATGCCTCTGAAGAGGTGATCCGGACCACTTGTCCAGTAAGTCCCATTGGAAGGTCCTCGCATGGAACCTTCCTAAGGGGATGGCCTCGTATGATGCCACCATCCTTCCCAGGACTCGAGTGCAGTGATGCACTGACACCTGTTTTGGTTTTAATAGATTCCTGACCAGTGTCATGAGCTCCTGAGCTCTCTCTATCGGGAGATAACCCTTTTCTGGTCTGTGTCTAGGATCGTGCCTAGGAGAGGCAGATGAGCTGTAGGAAACAACTGCGACTTTGGAATATATAGAATCCAGCCGTGTTGCCGTTACACTTCCAGAGAAAGTGATACGCTGTTCAGCAACTGCTCTCTTGATCTCGCTTTTATGAGGAGATCGTCCAAGTACGTGATAATAGTGACACCTTGCTTCCGCAGGAGCACAATCATATCCGCCATTACCATGGTGAATATTCTCGGGGCCGTGGAGAGACCAAACGGCAACATCTGAAATTGGTAATGACAATCCCGTACCGCAATTCTGAGGTACGCCTAATGAGGTGGATAAATGGGGACCTGAAGGTATGCATCCCTTATGTCCCGATTCACAATAAAGTCTCCCCCTTTTTAGGCTTGCACTGACCGCTCTTAGCGATTCCATCTTGAATTTGAACCTTCTCAGGTATATGTTCAGGGATTTTTAATTCAATATGGGTCTGACCGAACCGTCTGGTTTCGGGATTACAACATGGTCTAATAATAACACCCTCTTGTTGAAGGAGGGGACTCTTGACCACCACCTGTTAAAGATACAATTTGTGAATTGCAGATAACACTGGCTCCCTCTCTTGGGGGGAAGCCCGCAGGGCCGTCGGTGAGGGGGCATCTTCTCACAGTCCAGCTTGTATCCCTGAGACACAATATCTATTGCCCAGGGATCGAACCCACTTGTGGCTGAACTTACGAAGGCGTGTCCCCACCGGGCCTAGCTCCGCCTGTGGAGCCCCAATGACATTGGTGGATTTTTGTAGGGGCCGGGGAGGAATTCTGTTCCTGGGAACTAGCTGCCCGGCTCTGACAAGAAAGGATGCCCCTCAGACTTTCTAGTTTCTTTATACGAAAGGCTGCATTTAATAATGTCGTGCTTTCTTAGGCTGTGCAGGAATATAAGGCAAACTAGCAGAATTACCAGCTATAGCTGTGGAGACCAGGCCCGAGAACCCTTCTCCACACAATCCTCAGCCTTCCATATGCCTCTTAAGTCGGCATCATCTGTCCAATGCATATTCTACAGGACACGTCAAGCAGAGATCGACATAGCTTTGACTCTAGGACCCAGTATACTCATGTCTCTTTGGGCATGCTTTATAACTATATATCTATCACTTAAGACAGCATCTTTAATATATTTATATTGCATACTAGGGTCTCATCTCTGCTGATAAGGTACCTGTCCACGCTGCCACAGCGCTATAAACCCATGCCGACACAATCGCCGGTCTGGGTAGTATACTAGAATGTGCACGCTATCTGCAGGATCCCTGAGAATAGCAAGTGCTACCATCTGTGCAAACAGGACACCCCAGGGGAAGATTCTCAACATATCCTGGCCCTAGTGGGGAAAGGATACAGCCTGAGAATTCTCTTGTGGGAAGCTGCCGTCTCTTGTCTGGAGATTCCCGCTCTTTTTCCTCCTGAGAGGAGGGAAATTTACCTCAGCATTCTTCCCCTTAAACATGTGCACTCTCATGTCAGGGACAGATGAGTCATCAGTGATATGCAAATCATCTATTATTTCAATAATCATATATTGAATACCTTATAGCCATCTTGGCTGTAACTTTGCATTATCGTAGTCGACAGTGGAGTTAAACTCCATGTCGATACCAGTGTTTGTTATTATTGATAGTGAGCATTGAGAGACTCTGAAGGTCTCTGTGACATAGGGACAGACATGGGTAGATTTCCGGTCTGTTCCCTAACCTTTTGTGCAATAAATTCACCTTAGCACTTACACATATCCAAACAGGTGTCGGCGTTGTCGACGGAGACACCCTCTCACACACATATCCGCTCTATCACCTCCTTAGAGGAGCCTTTTACCTCAGACATGTCGACACACGCGTACCGACACACCACACACACAGGGGATGCTCTATTTGAGGACAGTTCCCCCACAAGGCCCTTTGGAGAGACAGAGAGAGAGTATGCCAGCACACACCCCAGCGCTATATAACCCAGGGATTACACTACAACTCAGTGTTTACCCAGTAGCTGCTGTATATACAAATTTTTGCGCCTAAATTTATGTGCCCCCCCCCCCTCTCTTTTCACCCTTTGTGTACCAGGATACTGCCGGGGAGAGCCTGGGGAGCTTCCTTCCAGCGGAGCTGTGAAGAGAAAATGGCGCTGGTGTGCTGAGAAAGAAGGCCTCAGCGGCGGGCTTCTGTCCTGTTTCTGACTAAAAATGGCGGGGGTTTTACACATATACAGTTTTCCAGACTGTATTATGTGTATATATTGCCAAAAGGTATACTTATTGCTGCCCAGGGCGCCCCCCCCCCCAGCCCCCTACAGTGACCAAAGTGTGTGGTGTGCAGAGGGAGCAATGGCGCACAGCTGCAGTGCTGTGCGCTACCTTAATGAAGACCGGAGTCTTTTGCCGCCGATTTTATCTCCTACTTCTGTCTTCTGGCTCTGCAAGGGGGACGGCGGCGCGGCTCCGGGAACGGACGATCGAGGTCAGGCCCTGTGTTCGAACCCTCTGGAGCTAATGGTGTCCAGTAGCCTAAGAAGCACAAGCTAGCTGCACGCAGGTAGGTTTGCTTCTCTCCCCTCAGTCCCACGTAGCAGTGAGTCTGTTGCCAGCAGATCTCACTGAAAATAAAAAACCTAACAAATACTTTCTTTCTAGCAAGCTCAGGAGAGCCCACTAGGTGCATCCAGCTCTGGCCGGGCACAGATTCTAACTGAGGTCTGGAGGAGGGGCATAGAGGGAGGAGCCAGTGCACACCAGATAGTACCTAATCTTTCTTTTAGAGTGCCCAGTCTCCTGCGGAGCCCGTCTATTCCCCATGGTCCTTACGGAGTTCCCAGCATCCACTAGGACATCAGAGAAAATGCGGTGGTGGCAAAGTGGAGCAACTTAGAGCATAGTCTATGTAGCTCAAGCAGCCAGCTATAAATGAGGCAGGGAATTACAGCTCACCTCTACTCCAGCTTTCAAGATGGCCACCACAGGGAAGCTTCAGCGGGATGGGAGCCACACAGCCGGCGTCCCCCAGCTCCGCACGGGTCGGTAAGCAGCGCCGCCCAGCATCCACGTCAGCGGGAGCCTTTTAAAAGGGCACCAGGGAGGGTCCGCCGTGGTCAGAGGAGGAAGTGCGTCGCCCGGACCTCCGTTACCGCACAGCTCCGGCCGGAAGGTAGCCTCCAGGTCCCTGCTCTATGGAGGGGAGTGGGCCGCAACCCGCAGGGACGGGAGGTCCCGGCCCCCGGTTACGCAGCACAGACAACAACTCCGACAGACAGGCAGGCAGGGGGGACCATTCCAGGAGCGGCTAGGGTGCACAGGGTAAATAAAAAGCACACTATGGTTGGGCTAGAGCAGAAGCACCAACGAGACATGACCTGCTCGCTTGCCTGCCAAGCCACGCCCCCTGTTATTACAAAGTACATTCCAGAATATAGCATTAGCATACAGTAGGTTTTTCAGCTGTTCCATTGAGTCGTGCTCTGGTAAGAATAATATCCACCCCTGACTTGCAGACAGGCATTAGAAAGCATTAGTAGAAGAGTTTTCTGGGAGAAAGAGCACTTTAAAAAAATATATTAACAGACTTGGAAATGCTTGATTTTTTTTAATGGTTGTGTTTTATTGGAGAGAAAAAAAACCCATGTACACATGCTTCATATAAGTACCCAATAGAAAAGGCCATGGTAGGAATCCACAGGGGACATGTGGATTTCCCATGCAAGAAGTGTGGTCAGCTTGCAGAAACTAACACTAATCTTGTTTCTGACTTTCTGCCCACCAATCAACTCCAACCTCTTCCATTAGAATCATGAGCACTTACAGTATATGTACAAAAGTTTTGGTTAGCCCAATTGTCTAAACTCAAATCAAAACAGAGTTCAAGATTCGGAGGACAAAAATACAATAAATACGACATAATGCATACATCACTACTTTGCAGAGCAGCAGGAAGGGACATTTGCGCGCGCGGACCAAATTAGGGGCGTAGCTTATCGGGAAGGGGCGTGATCTCACGGCACGTGCCGAGACACAAGCCACGCCTCCGTTTTCGTCATTATGGGGGGGGGGGGGGCATGAACAGCGCTCAGAGAGCTGCTGGTCATGCCCCCTGTCCCTCTCTGCCGTGAATAGACGCATGCGCACAGCATCTATACACCGCTGCTCTACTCAGAGCAGCGAGTGACAGGGGGGACATCTTCCGCTGCCCCCCCACCCGCGGGACACTGCGACCCGCGGGTGGGACAACGGGACAGACCGTGAAAAACGGGACTGTCCCGACAAAATAGGGACAGTTGGGAGGTATGAGACGTAAAACAGTGACACAATTTCCTGACACCTAATAAAACGTCCTAATTGGTCGGCTTTAAATTAAAATCAAGCTTAGACCAGTGAAATAAAAAGAAAAGAATTGATGCTTTGCCTTTACTTCTTTTCTACACACACCTTTGCAAAGTCACGAGGCTGAAGTTAGCTTCTTATTCGGCCAGCTTCTTATTCACTTCTTATTCTGCTCCAGCTTCTTATTCAGAAATTATTATATTAAAATAAATTAAATAAGGATAGATCACTAAGTTAACATTGAATAAACTTCAAATAGTGTCCCTTACACCAATCTACATGACATTTTGCAATAAACAAAAATGATTTAGGCATGAAAATGGTGGTAAAGCGGGCACAGACACCAGATTTCATCATTTTGAATAAGAAGCTGTAGCTGTGCAAGGGTTAAACAGCGTTGGTCAAAAGATTTGACACTTGAACCTCACACAGGGTGGTCACTTACATATCACCCACTTGCAGTTTGTCTTGACCAACAAGCATTTGGGCATGAAAATGGTGGTAAAGCGGGCACAGACACCAGATTTCATCATTTTGAATAAGAAGCTGTAGCTGTGCAAGGGTTAAACAGCGTTGGTCAAAAGATTTGACACTTGAACCTCACACAGGGTGGTCACTTACATATCACCCACTTGCAGTTTGTCTTGACCAACAAGCATTTGGGCATGAAAATGGTGGTAAAGCGGGCACAGACACCAGATTTCATCATTTTGAATAAGAAGCTGTAGCTGTGCAAGGGTTAAACAGCATTGGTCAAAAGATTTGACACTTGAAACTCACACAGGGTGGTCACTTACATATCACCCACTTGCAGTTTGTCGTGACCAACAAGCATTTGGGCATGAAAATGGTGGTAAAGCGGGCACAGACACCAGATTTCATCATTTTGAAAAAGAAGCTGTAGCTGTGCAAGGGTTAAACAGCGTTGGTCAAAACATTTGATACTTGAAACTCACACAGGGTGGTCACTTACATATCACCCACTTGCAATTTGCCTTGACCAACAAGCATTTGGGCATGAAAATGGTGGCAAGGCGGGCACAGACACCAGATTTCATAATTTTGAATAAGAAGCTGTAGTTGTGCAAGGGTTAAACAGCGTTGGTCAAAAGATTTGATACTTGAAACTCACACAGGGTGGTCACTTACATATCATCCACTTGCAGTTTGTCTTGACCAACAAGCATTTGGGCATGAAAATGGTGGTATAGCGGGCACAGACACCAGATTTCATCATTTTGAATAAGAAGCTGTAGCTGTGCAAGGGTTAAACAGCGTTGGTCAAAAGATTTGACACTTGAACCTCACACAGGGTGGTCACTTACATATCACCCACTTGCAGTTTGTCTTGACCAACAAGCATTTGGGCATGAAAATGGTGGTAAAGCAGGCACAGACACCAGATTTCATCATTTTGAATAAGAAGCTGTAGCTGTGCAAGGGTTAAACAGCATTGGTCAACAGATTTGACACTTGAACCTCACACAGGGTGGTCACTTACATATCACCCACTTGCAGTTTGTCTTGACCAACAAGCATTTGGGCATGAAAATGGTGGTAAAGCGGGCACAGACACCAGATTTCATCATTTTGAATAAGAAGCTTTAGTTGTGCAAGGGTTAAACAGCGTTGGTCAAAAGATTTGACACTTGAAACTCACACAGAGTGGTCACTTACATATCACCCACTTGCAGTTTGTCGTGACCAACAAGCATTTGGGCATGAAAATGGTGGTAAAGCGGGCACAGACACCAGATTTCATCATTTTGAATAAGAAGCTGTAGCTGTGCAAGGGTTAAACAGCGTTGGTCAAAAGATTTGATACTTGAAACTCACACAGGGTGGTCACTTACATATCATCCACTTGCAATTTGCCTTGACCAACAAGCATTTGGGCATGAAAATGGTGGCAAGGCGGGCACAGACACCAGATTTCATCATTTTGAATAAGAAGCTGTAGTTGTGCATAGAGATGAGCGCCTGAAATTTTTCGGGTTTTGTGTTTTGGTTTTGGGTTCGGTTCCGCGGCCGTGTTTTGGGTTCGACCGCGTTGTGGCAAAACCTCACCGAATTTTTTTTGTCGGATTCGGGTGTGTTTTGGATTCGGGTGGTTTTTTCAAAAAACCCTAAAAAACATCTTAAAACATTGAATTTGGGGGTCATTTTGATCCCATAGTATTATTAACCTCAATAACCATAATTAACACTCATTTTCAGTCTATTCTGAACACCTTACACCTCACAATATTATTTTTAGTCCTAAAATTTGCACCGAGGTCGCTGGATGACTAAGCTCAGCGACCCTAGTGGCCGACACAAACACCGGGCCCATCTAGGAGTGGCACTGCAGTGTCACGCAGGATGTCCCTTCCAAAAAACCCTCCCCAAACAGCACATGACGCAAAGAAAAAAAGAGGCGCAATGAGGTAGCTGTGTGAGTAAGATTAGCGACCCTAGTGGCCGACACAAACACCGGGCCCATCTAGGAGTGGCACTGCAGTGTCACGCAGGATGTCCCTTCCAAAAAACCCTCCCCAAACAGCACATGACGCAAAGAAAAAAAGAGGCGCAATGAGGTAGCTGACTGTGTGAGAAAGATAAGCGACCCTAGTGGCCGACACAAACACCGGGCCCATCTAGGAGTGGCACTGCAGTGTCACGCAGGATGTCCCTTCCAAAAAACCCTCCCCAAACAGCACATGACGCAAAGAAAAAAAGAGGCGCAATGAGGTAGCTGTGTGAGTAAGATTAGCGACCCTAGTGGCCGACACAAACACCTGGCCCATCTAGGAGTGGCACTGCAGTGTCACGCAGGATGTCCCTTCCAAAAAACCCTCCCCAAACAGCACATGACGCAAAGAAAAAAAGAGGCGCAATGAGGTAGCTGACTGTGTGAGAAAGATAAGCGACCCTAGTGGCCGACACAAACACCGGGCCCATCTAGGAGTGGCACTGCAGTGTCACGCAGGATGTCCCTTCCAAAAAACCCTCCCCAAACAGCACATGACGCAAAGAAAAAAAGAGGCGCAATGAGGTAGCTGACTGTGTGAGAAAGATAAGCGACCCTAGTGGCCGACACAAACACCGGGCCCATCTAGGAGTGGCACTGCAGTGTCACGCAGGATGTCCCTTCCAAAAAACCCTCCCCAAACAGCACATGACGCAAAGAAAAATAAAAGAAAAAAGAGGTGCAAGATGGAATTGTCCTTGGGCCCTTCCCACCCACCCTTATGTTGTATAAACAAAACAGGACATGCACACTTTAACCAACCCATCATTTCAGTGACAGGGTCTGCCACACGACTGTGACTGAAATGACGGGTTGGTTTGGACCCCCACCAAAAAAGAAGCAATTAATCTCTCCTTGCACAAACTGGCTCTACAGAGGCAAGATGTCCACCTCATCATCATCCTCCGATATATCACCGTGTACATCCCCCTCCTCACAGATTATCAATTCGTCCCCACTGGAATCCACCATGTCAGCTCCCTGTGTACTTTGTGGAGGCAATTGCTGCTGGTCAATGTCTCCGCGGAGGAATTGATTATAATTCATTTTAATGAACATCATCTTCTCCACATTTTCTGGATGTAACCTCGTACGCCGATTGCTGACAAGGTGAGCGGCGGCACTAAACACTCTTTCGGAGTACACACTTGTGGGAGGGCAACTTAGGTAGAATAAAGCCAGTTTGTGCAAGGGCCTCCAAATTGCCTCTTTTTCCTGCCAGTATAAGTACGGACTGTGTGACGTGCCTACTTGGATGCGGTCACTCATATAATCCTCCACCATTCTATCAATGGTGAGAGAATCATATGCAGTGACAGTAGACGACATGTCCGTAATGGTTGTCAGGTCCTTCAGTCCGGACCAGATGTCAGCATCAGCAGTCGCTCCAGACTGCCCTGCATCACCGCCAGCGGGTGGGCTCGGAATTCGGATTTGGGATTTCGAAGAATGCACAGTTCTTTGCTGTGCTGCTTTTGCCAGCTTGAGTCTTTTCATTTTTCTAGCGAGAGGCTGAGTGCTTCCATCCTCATGTGAAGCTGAACCACTAGCCATGAACATAGGCCAGGGCCTCAGCCGTTCCTTGCCACTCCGTGTGGTAAATGGCATATTGGCAAGTTTACGCTTCTCCTCCGACAATTTTATTTTAGGTTTTGGAGTCCTTTTTTTTCTGATATTTGGTGTTTTGGATTTGACATGCTCTGTACTATGACATTGGGCATCGGCCTTGGCAGACGACGTTGCTGGCATTTCATCGTCTCGGCCATGACTAGTGGCAGCAGCTTCAGCACGAGGTGGAAGTGGATCTTGATCTTTCCCTAATTTTGGAACCTCAACTTTTTTGTTCTCCATATTTTATAGGCAGAACTAAAAGGCACCTCAGGTAAACAATGGAGATGGATGGATTGGATACTAGTATACAATTATGGACGGACTGCCACGGTTAGGTGGTATAAAAAAACCACGGTTAGGTGGTATATAATACAATTATGGATGGACGGACTGCCTGCCGAGTTCCGACACAGAGGTAGCCACAGCCGTGAACTACCGCACTGTACACTGGTTGATAAAGAGATAGTAGTATACTCGTAACAACTAGTATGACACTATGACGACGGTATAAAGAATGAAAAAAAAACCACGGTTAGGTGGTATATATTATAATAATAATACAATTATGGATGGACGGACTGCCTGCCGACTGCCGACACAGAGGTAGCCACAGCCGTGAACTACCGCACTGTACACTGGTTGATAAAGAGATAGTAGTATACTCGTAACAACTAGTATGACACTATGACGACGGTATAAAGAATGAAAAAAAAACCACGGTTAGGTGGTATATATTATAATAATAATACAATTATGGATGGACGGACTGCCTGCCGACTGCCGACACAGAGGTAGCCACAGCCGTGAACTACCGCACTGTACACTGGTTGATAAAGAGATAGTAGTATACTCGTAACAACTAGTATGACACTATGACGACGGTATAAAGAATGAAAAAAAAACCACGGTTAGGTGGTATATATTATAATAATAATACAATTATGGATGGACGGACTGCCTGCCGACTGCCGACACAGAGGTAGCCACAGCCGTGAACTACCGCACTGTACACTGGTTGATAAAGAGATAGTAGTATACTCGTAACAACTAGTATGACACTATGACGACGGTATAAAGAATGAAAAAAAAACCACGGTTAGGTGGTATATATTATAATAATAATACAATTATGGATGGACGGACTGCCTGCCGACTGCCGACACAGAGGTAGCCACAGCCGTGAACTACCGCACTGTACACTGGTTGATAAAGAGATAGTAGTATACTCGTAACAACTAGTATGACACTATGACGACGGTATAAAGAATGAAAAAAAAACCACGGTTAGGTGGTATATATTATAATAATAATACAATTATGGATGGACGGACTGCCTGCCGAGTTCCGACACAGAGGTAGCCACAGCCGTGAACTACCGCACTGTACACTGGTTGATAAAGAGATAGTAGTATACTCGTAACAACTAGTATGACACTATGACGACGGTATAAAGAAAGAAAAAAAAATACCACAGTTAGGTGGTATATATTATAATAATAATACAATTATGGATGGACGGACTGCCTGCCGACTGCCGACACAGAGGTAGCCACAGCCGTGAACTACCGCACTGTACACTGGTTGATAAAGAGATAGTAGTATACTCGTAACAACTAGTATGACACTATGACGGTATAAAGAATGAAAAAAAAACCACGGTTAGGTGGTATATATTATAATAATAATACAATTATGGATGGACGGACTGCCTGCCGACTGCCGACACAGAGGTAGCCACAGCCGTGAACTACCGCACTGTACACTGGTTGATAAAGAGATAGTAGTATACTCGTAACAACTAGTATGACACTATGACGACGGTATAAAGAAAGAAAAAAAAATACCACGGTTAGGTGGTATATATTGTAATACAATTATGGATGGACGGACTGCCTGCCGAGTTCCGACTGCCGACACAGAGGTAGCCACAGCCGTGAACTACCGCACTGTACTGTGTCTGCTGCTAATATAGACTGGTTGATAAAGAGATAGTATACAATACATACAACAATATACTACTATACTGGTGGTCAGGCACTGGTCACCACTAGTCACACTGGCAGTGGCACTCCTGCAGCAAAAGTGTGCACTGTTTAATTTTAAATTAATATAATATTATGTAGTCCTGGGGGCTCCTGCTATAACAACCTGCAGTGCTCCCCAGTCTCCCCCACAATTATTATAAGCTTTGCCTTTTATACATTGATGTGCAGCACACTGGGCTGAGCTGAGTGCACACAGACTGAGTCACACTGTGTGACTGGCTGCTGCTGTGTATCGTTTTTTTTTCAGGCAGAGAACGGATATAGCAGAGAACGGATATATTATATTAAAATAAATAAAAGTTAACTAACAACAACTGCACTGGTCACTGTGGTAAACTCTGTCTGACTCTGCACAATCTCTCTCTCTCTTCTAATCTAATTTCTAATGGAGAGGACGCCAGCCACGTCCTCTCCCTATCAATCTCAATGCACGTGTGAAAATGGCGGCGACGCGCGGCTCCTTATATAGAATCCGAGTCTCGCGAGAATCCGACAGCGTCATGATGACGTTCGGGCGCGCTCGGGTTAACCGAGCAAGGCGGGAGGATCCGAGTCTGCTCGGACCCGTGAAAAAAACATGAAGTTCGTGCGGGTTCGGTTTCAGAGAAACCGAACCCGCTCATCTCTAGTTGTGCAAGGGTTAAACAGCGTTGGTCAAAAGATTTAACACTTGAAACTCACACAGGGTGGTCACTTACATATCACCCACTTGCAGTTTATCTTGATCAACAAGCATTTGGGCATGAAAATGGTGGTAAAGCGGGCACAGACACCAGATTTCATCATTTTGAATAAGAAGCTGTAGCTGTGCAAAGGTTAAACAGCGTTGGTCAAAAGATTTGATACTTGAAACTCACACAGGGTGGTCACTTACATATCACCCACTTGCAGTTTGTCTTGACCAACAAGCATTTGGGCATGAAAATGGTGGTAAAGCGGGCACAGACACCAGATTTCATCATTTTGAATAAGAAGCTGCAGCTGTGCAAGGGTTAAACAGCGTTGGTAAAAAGATTTGACACTTGAACCTCACACAGGGTGGTCACTTACATATCACCCACTTGCAAGTTGCCTTGACCAACAAGCATTTGGGCATGAAAATGGTGGTAAAGCGGGCACAGACACCATATTTCATCATTTTGAATAAGAAGCTGTAGTTGTGCAAGGGTTAAACAGCGTTGGTCAACAGATTTGATACTTGAAACTTACACAGGGTGGTCACTTACATATCACCCACTTGCAGTTTGTCTTTACCAACAAGCATTTGGGCATGAAAATGGTGGTAAAGCGGGCACAGACACCAGATTTCATCATTTTGAATAAGAAGCTGTAGCTGTGCAAGGGTTAAACAGCATTGGTCAAAAGATTTGACACTTGAACCTCACACAGGGTGGTCACTTACATATCACCCACTTGCAGTTTGTCTTGACCAACAAGCATTTGGGCATGAAAATGGTGGTAAAGCGGGCACAGACACCAGATTTCATCATTTTGAATAAGAAGCTGTAGCTGTGCAAGGGTTAAACAGCGTTGGTCAAAAGATTTGACACTTGAAACTCACACAGGGTGGTCACTTACATATCACCCACTTGCAGTTTGTCTTGACCAACAAGCATTTGGGCATGAAAATGGTGGTAAAGCGGGCACAGACACCAGATTTCATCATTTTGAATAAGAAGCTGTAGCTGTGCAAGGGTTAAACAGCGTTGGTCAAAAGATTTGACACTTGAAACTCACACAGGGTGGTCACTTACATATCACCCACTTGCAATTTGCCTTGACCAACAAGCATTTGGGCATGAAAATGGTGGCAAGGCGGGCACAGACACCAGATTTCATCATTTTGAATAAGAAGCTGTAGCTGTGCAAGGGTTAAACAGCGTTGGTCAACAGATTTGACACTTGAATCTCACACAGGGTGGTCACTTACATATCACCCACTTGCAATTTGCCTTGACCAACAAGCATTTGGGCATGAAAATAATGGTAAAGCGGGCACAGATACCAGATTTCATCATTTTAAATAAGAAGCTGTAGCTGTGCAAGGGTTAAACAGCGTTGGTCAACAGATTTGACACTTGAAACTCACACAGGGTGGTCACTTACATATCACCCACTTGCAATTTGCCTTGACCAACAGGCATTTGGGCATGAAAATGGTGGTAAAGCGGGCACAGATACCAGATTTCATCATTTTGAATAAGAAGCTGTAGCTGTGCAAGGGTTAAACAGCGTTGGTCAAAACATTTGACACTTGAAACTCACACAGGGTGATCACTTACATATCACACACTTGCAAGTTGCCTTGACCAACAAGCATTTGGGCATGAAAATGGTGGTAAAGCGGGCACAGACACCAGGTTTCATAATTTTGAATAAGAAGCTGTAGCTGTGCAAGGGTTAAACAGCGTTGGTCAACAGATTTGACACTTGAAACTCACACAGGGTGGTCACTTACATATCACCCACTTGCAGTTTGTCTTGACCAACAAGCATTTGGCCATGAAAATGGTGGTAAAGCGGGCACAGACACCAGATTTCATCATTTTGAATAAGAAGCTGTAGCTGTGCAAGGGTTAAACAGCGTTGGTCAAAAGATTTGACACTTGAACCTCACACAGGGTGGTCACTTACATATCACCCACTTGCAGTTTGTCTTGACCAACAAGCATTTGGGCATGAAAATGGTGGTAAAGCGGGCACAGACACCAGATTTCATCATTTTGAATAAGAAGCTGTAGCTGTGCAAGGGTTAAACAGCGTTGGTCAAAAGATTTGACACTTGAACCTCACACAGGGTGGTCACTTACATATCACCCACTTGCAGTTTGTCTTGACCAACAAGCATTTGGGCATGAAAATTGTGGTAAAGCGGGCACAGACACCAGATTTCATCATTTTGAATAAGAAGCTTTAGTTGTGCAAGGGTTAAACAGCGTTGGTCAAAAGATTTGACACTTGAAACTCACACAGGGTGGTCACTTACATATCACCCACTTGCAGTTTGTCTTGACCAACAAGCATTTGGGCATGAAAATGGTGGTAAAGCGGGCACAGACACCAGATTTCATCATTTTGAATAAGAAGCTGTAGCTGTGCAAGGGTTAAACAGCGTTGGTCAAAAGATTTGACACTTGAAACTCACACAGGGTGGTCACTTACATATCACCCACTTGCAGTTTGTCTTGACCAACAAGCATTTGGGCATGAAAATGGTGGTAAAGCGGGCACAGACACCAGATTTCATCATTTTGAATAAGAAGCTGTAGCTGTGCAAGGGTTAAACAGCGTTGGTCAAAAGATTTGACACTTGAAACTCACACAGGGTGGTCACTTACATATCACCCACTTGCAATTTGCCTTGACCAACAAGCATTTGGGCATGAAAATGGTGGCAAGGCGGGCACAGACACCAGATTTCATCATTTTGAATAAGAAGCTGTAGCTGTGCAAGGGTTAAACAGCGTTGGTCAACAGATTTGACACTTGAATCTCACACAGGGTGGTCACTTACATATCACCCACTTGCAATTTGCCTTGACCAACAAGCATTTGGGCATGAAAATAATGGTAAAGCGGGCACAGATACCAGATTTCATCATTTTAAATAAGAAGCTGTAGCTGTGCAAGGGTTAAACAGCGTTGGTCAACAGATTTGACACTTGAAACTCACACAGGGTGGTCCCTTACATATCACCCACTTGCAATTTGCCTTGACCAACAGGCATTTGGGCATGAAAATGGTGGTAAAGCGGGCACAGATACCAGATTTCATCATTTTGAATAAGAAGCTGTAGCTGTGCAAGGGTTAAACAGCGTTGGTCAAAACATTTGACACTTGAAACTCACACAGGGTGGTCACTTACATATCACACACTTGCAAGTTGCCTTGACCAACAAGCATTTGGGCATGAAAATGGTGGTAAAGCGGGCACAGACACCAGGTTTCATCATTTTGAATAAGAAGCTGTAGCTGTGCAAGGGTTAAACAGCGTTGGTCAACAGATTTGACACTTGAAACTCACACAGGGTGGTCACTTACATATCACCCACTTGCAGTTTGTCTTGACCAACAAGCATTTGGGCATGAAAATGGTGGTAAAGCGGGCACAGACACCAGATTTCATCATTTTGAATAAGAAGCTGTAGCTGTGCAAGGGTTAAACAGCGTTGGTCAAAAGATTTGACACTTGAACCTCACACAGGGTGGTCACTTACATATCACCCACTTGCAGTTTGTCTTGACCAACAAGCATTTGGGCATGAAAATTGTGGTAAAGCGGGCACAGACACCAGATTTCATCATTTTGAATAAGAAGCTTTAGTTGTGCAAGGGTTAAACAGCGTTGGTCAAAATTTTTGACACTTGAAACTCACACAGGGTGGTCACTTACATATCACCCACTTGCAGTTTGTCTTGACCAACAAGCATTTGGGCATGAAAATGGTGGTAAAGCGGGCACAGACACCAGATTTCATCATTTTGAATAAGAAGCTGTAGCTGTGCAAGGGTTAAACAGCGTTGGTCAAAAGATTTGACACTTGAAACTCACACAGGGTGGTCACTTACATATCACCCACTTGCAGTTTGTCTTGACCAACAAGCATTTGGGCATGAAAATGGTGGTAAAGCGGGCACAGACACCAGATTTCATCATTTTGAATAAGAAGCTGTAGCTGTGCAAGGGTTAAACAGCGTTGGTCAAAAGATTTGATACTTGAAACTCACACAGGGTGGTCACTTACATATCACCCACTTGCAATTTGCCTTGACCAACAAGCATTTGGGCATGAAAATGGTGGCAAGGCGGGCACAGACACCAGATTTCATCATTTTGAATAAGAAGCTGTAGTTGTGCAAGGGTTAAACAGCGTTGGTCAACAGATTTGACACTTGAAACTCACACAGGGTGGTCACTTACATATCACCCACTTGCAGTTTGTCTTGATCAACAAGCATTTGGGCATGAAAATGGTGGTAAAGCGGGCACAGACACCAGATTTCATCATTTTGAATAAGAAGCTGTAGCTGTGCAAAGGTTAAACAGCGTTGGTCAAAAGATTTGATACTTGAAACTCACACAGGGTGGTCACTTACATATCACCCACTTGCAGTTTGTCTTGACCAACAAGCATTTGGGCATGAAAATGGTGGTAAAGCGGGCACAGACACCAGATTTCATCATTTTGAATAAGAAGCTGTAGCTGTGCAAGGGTTAAACAGCGTTGGTCAAAAGATTTGACACTTGAAACTCACACAGGGTGGTCACTTACATATCAACCACTTGCAATTTGCCTTGACCAACAAGCATTTGGGCATGAAAATGGTGGTAAAGCGGGCACAGATACCAGATTTCATCATTTTGAATAAGAAGCTGTAGCTGTGCAAGGGTTAAACAGCGTTGGTCAAAACATTTGACACTTGAAACTCACACAGGGTGGTCACTTACATATCACCCACTTGCAAGTTGCCTTGACCAACAAGCATTTGGGCATGAAAATGGTGGTAAAGCGGGCACAGGCACCAGATTTCATCATTTTGAATAAGAAGCTGTAGTTGTGCAAGGGTTAAACAGCATTGGTCAACAGATTTAACACTTGAAACTCACACAGGGTGGTCACTTACATATCAACCACTTGCAATTTGCCTTGACCAACAAGCATTTGGGCATGAAAATGGTGGTAAAGCGGGCACAGATACCAGATTTCATCATTTTGAATAAGAAGCTGTAGCTGTGCAAGGGTTAAACAGCGTTGGTCAAAAGATTTGACACTTGAAACTCACACAGGGTGGTCACTTACATATCACCCACTTGAAAGTTGCCTTGACCAACAAGCATTTGGGCATGAAAATGGTGGTAAAGCGGGCACAGACACCAGATTTCATCATTTTGAATAAGAAGCTGTAGCTGTGCAAAGGTTAAACAGCGTTGGTCAAAAGATTTGATACTTGAAACTCACACAGGGTGGTCACTTACATATCATCCACTTGCAGTTTGTCTTGACCAACAAGCATTTGGGCATGAAAATGGTGGTAAAGCGGGCACAGACACCAGATTTCATCATTTTGAATAAGAAGCTGTAGCTGTGCAAGGGTTAAACAGCATTGGTCAAAAGATTTGACACTTGAAACTCACACAGGGTGGTCACTTACATATCACCCACTTGCAGTTTGTCGTGACCAACAAGCATTTGGGCATGAAAATGGTGGTAAAGCGGGCACAGACACCAGATTTCATCATTTTGAATAAGAAGCTGTAGTTCTGCATAGTGATGAGCGGGTTCGGTTCCTCGGAATCCGAAGCCCCCCGAACTTCACCCATTTTACACGGTTCCAAGGCAAACTCGGATCCTCCCGCCTTGCTCGGTTAACCTGAGCGCGCCCGAACGTCATCATCCCACTGTCGGATTCTCGCGAGATTCGTATTCTATATAAGGAGCCACGCGTCGCCGCCATTTTCACTCGTGCATTGGAGATGATAGGGAGAGGACGTGGCTGGCGTTCTCTCAGTTTGTTCAGTGTGCTGCAAATATCTGTGCTCAGTGAGCTGCAAATATCTGTGCTCAGTGTGCTGCAAATATCTGTGCTCAGTGTGCTGCAAATATCTACGTTCTCTGCCTGAAAAACGCTCCATATCTGTGCTCAGTGTGCTTTATTGTGGGGACTGGGGACCACCAGTATTATATAGGAGGAGGACAGTGCAGAGTTTTGCTGACCAGTGACCACCAGTATTATACGTTCTCTGCCTGAAAAACGCTCCATATCTGTGCTGCATTGTAGTATATAGGAGTACAGTGCATAATTTTGCTGACCACCAGTATATAATATATAGCAGTACGGTACAGTAGGCCACTGCTCTACCTACCTCTGTGTCGTCAAGTATACTATCCATCCATACCTGTGGTGCATTTAAGTTTTTGTGCGCAGTATATATATAGTAGTAGGACAGTGCATCATTTTGCTGACCACCAGTATATAATATATAGCAGTACGGTACAGTAGGCCACTGCTCTACCTACCTCTGTGTCGTCAAGTATACTATCCATCCATACCTGTGGTGCATTTAAGTTTTTGTGCGCAGTATATATATAGTAGTAGGACAGTGCATAATTTTGCTAACCACCAGTATATAATATATAGCAGTACGGTACAATAGGCCACTGCTCTACCTACCTCTGTGTCATCAAGTATACTAGCCATCCATACCTGTGGTGCATTTAAGTTTTTGTGCGCAGTATATATATAGTAGTAGGACAGTGCATCATTTTGCTGACCACCAGTATATAATATATAGCAGTACAGTACAGTAGGCCACTGCTCTACCTACCTCTGTGTCGTCAAGTATACTATCCATCCATACCTGTGGTGCATTTAAGTTTTTGTGCGCAGTATATATATAGTAGTAGGACAGTGCATAATTTTGCTGACCACCAGTATATAATATATAGCAGTATGGTACAGTAGGCCACTGCTCTACCTACCTCTGTGTCGTCAAGTATACTATCCATCCATACCTGTGGTGCATTTAAGTTTTTGTGGCAAGTATATATATAGTAGTAGGACAGTGCATAATTTTGCTGACCACCAGTATATAATATATAGCAGTACGGTACAGTAGGCCACTGCTCTACCTACCTCTGTGTCGTCAAGTATACTAGCCATCCATACCTGTGGTGCATTTAAGTTTTTGTGCGCAGTATATATAGTAGTAGGCCATTGCTATTGATATATTACTGGCATATAATTCCACACATTAAAAATTGGAGAACAAAAATGTGGAGGGTAAAATAGGGAAAGATCAAGATCCACTTCTACCTCGTGCTGAAGCTGCTGCCACTAGTCATGGCCGAGACGATGAAATGCCATCAACGTCGTCTGCCAAGGCCGATGACCAATGTCATAGTAGAGAGCATGTAAAATCCAAAAAAATAAAGCTCAGTAAAATGACCCAAAAATATAAATCAAAATCGTCTGAGAAGAAGCGTAAACTTGCCAATGTGCCATTTACGACACGGAGTGGCAAGGAACGGCTGAGGGCCTGGCCTATGTTCATGGCTAGTGGTTCAACTTCACATGAGGATGGAAGCACTCATCCTCTCGCTAGAAAACTGCAGTGCCACTCCTAGATGGGCCTGGTGTTTGTGTCGGCCACTTGGGTCGCTTAGCTTAGCCATCCAGCGACCTTGGTGCACCTCTTTTTTTCTTTGCATCATGTGCTATTTGGGGACAATTTTTTTAAGTGCCATCCTGTCTGACACTGCAGTGCCACTCCTAGATGGGCCAGGTGTTTGTGTCAGCCACTTGGGTCGTTTAGCTTAGTCACACAGCTACCTCATTGCGCCTCTTTTTTTCTTTGCATCATGTGCTGTTTGGGGACAATTTTTTCAATCTGCCATCCTGTCTGACACTGCAGTTCCACTCCTAGATGGGCCAGGTGTTTGTGTCGGCCACTTGGGTCGCTTAGCTTAGTCATCCAGCGACCTCGGTGCAAATTTTAGGACTAAAAATAATATTGTGAGGTGTGAGGTGTTCAGAATAGACTGGAAATGAGTGGAAATTATGGTTATTAAGGTTAATAATACTATGGGATCGAAATTACCCCCAAATTTTATGATTTCAGCTGTTTTTCAGGGTAACCCGAATCCAAAACACACCCGAATCCGACAAAAAAATTTCAGGGAGGTTTTGCCAAAACGCGTCCGAATCCAAAACACGGCCGCGGAACCGAATTCAAAGCCAAAACACAAAACCCGAAAAATGTCCGGTGCACATCACTATGCACAACTACAGCTTCTTATTCAAAATGATGAAATCTGGTGTCTGTGCCCGCTTTACCACCATTTTCATGCCCAAATGCTTGTTGGTCAAGGAAAATTGCAGGTGGGTGATATGTAAGTGACCACCCTGTGTGAGTTTCAAGTGTCAAATCTGTTAACCAACGCTGTTTAACCCTTGCAGAACTACAGCTTCATATTCAAAATGATGAAATCTGGTGTCTGTGCCCGCTTTACCACCATTTCCATGCCCAAATGCTTGTTGGTCAAGGCAAATTGCATGTGGGTGATATGTAAGTGACCACCCTGTGTAGGTTTCAAGTGTCAAATCTGTTTACCAACGCTGTTTAACCCTTGCACAACTACAGCTTCTTATTCAAAATGATGAAATCTGGTGTCTGTGCCCGCTTTACCACCATTTTCATGCCCAAATGCTTGTTGGTCAAGGCAACTTGCAAGTGGGTGATATGTAAGTGACCACCCTGTGTGAGTTTCAAGTGTAAAATGTTTTGACCAACGCTGTTTAACCCTTGCACAGCTACAGCTTCTTATTCAAAATGATGAAATCTGGTATCTGTGCCCGCTTTACCACCATTTTCATGCCCAAATGCTTGTTGGTCAAGGCAAATTGCAAGTGGTTGATATGTAAGTGACCACCCTGTGTGAGGTTCAAGTGTCAAATATTTTGACCAACGCTATTTAACCCTTGCACAGCTACAGCTTCTTATTCAAATTGATGAAATCTGGTGTCTGTGCCCGCTTTACCACCATTTTCATGCCCAAATGCCTGTTGGTCAAGGCAAATTGAAAGTGGGTGATATGTAAGTGACCACCCTGTGTAAGTTTCAAGTGTCAAATCTGTTGACCAACGCTGTTTAACCCTTGCACAGCTACAGCTTCTTATCAAAATTATGAAATCTGGTGTCTGTGCCCGCTTTACCACCATTTTCATGCCCAAATGCTTGTTGGTCAAGGCAAATTGCAAGTGGGTGATATGTAAGTGACCACCCTGTGTGAGTTTCAAGTGTCAAATCTTTTGACCAACGCTGTTTAACCCTTGCACAGCTACAGCTTCTTATTCAAAATGATGAAATCTGGTATCTGTGCCCGCTTTACCGCCATTTTCATGCCCAAATGCTTGTTGGTCAAGACAAACTGCAAGTGGGTGATATGTAAGTGACCACCCTGTGTGAGGTTCAAGTGTCAAATCTTTTGACCAATGCTGTTTAACCCTTGCACAGCTACAGCTTCTTATTCAAAATGATGAAATCTGGTGTCTGTGCCCGCTTTACCACCATTTTCATGCCCAAATGCTTGTTGGTCAAGACAAACTGCAAGTGGGTGATATGTAAGTAACCACCCTGTGTGAGTTTCAAGTGTCAAATCAGTTGACCAACGCTGTTTAACCCTTGCACAACTACAGCTTCTTATTCAAAATGATGAAATCTGGTGTCTGTGCCCGCTTTACCACCATTTTCATGCCCAAATGCTTGTTGGTCAAGGCAAATTGCAAGTGGGTGATATGTAAGTGACCACCCTGTGTGAGTTTCAAGTATCAAATCTTTTGACCAACGCTGTTTAACCCTTGCACAACTACAGCTTCTTATTCAAAATGATGAAATCTGGTGTCTGTGCCCGCTTTACCACCATTTTCATGCCCAAATGCTTGTTGGTCAAGGCAAATTGCAAGTGGGTGATATGTAAGTGACCACCCTGTGTGAGTTTCAAGTATCAAATCTTTTGACCAACGCTGTTTAACCCTTGCACAGCTACAGCTTCTTATTCAAAATGATGAAATCTGGTGTCTGTGCCCGCTTTACCACCATTTTCATGCCCAAATGCTTGTTGATCAAGACAAACTGCAAGTGGGTGATATGTAAGTGATCACCCTGTGTGAGCTTCAAGTGTCAAATCTGTTTACCAACGCTGTTTAACCCTTGCACAGCTACAGCTTCTTATTCAAAATGATGAAATCTGGTGTCTGTGCCCGCTTTACCACCATTTTCATGCCCAAATGCTTGTTGGTCAAGACAAACTGCAAGTGGGTGATATGTAAGTGACCACCCTGTGTGAGTTTCAAGTGTCAAATCTTTTGACCAACGCTGTTTAACCCTTGCACAACTACAGCTTCTTATTCAAAATGATGAAATCTGGTGTCTGTGCCCGCTTTACCACCATTTTCATGCCCAAATGCTTGTTGGTCAAGGCAACTTGCAAGTGGGTGATATGTACGTGACCACCCTGTGTGAGTTTCAAGTGTAAAATGTTTTGACCAACGCTGTTTAACCCTTGCACAGCTACAGCTTCTTATTCAAAATGATGAAATCTGGTATCTGTGCCCGCTTTACCACCATTTTCATGCCCAAATGCTTGTTGGTCAAGGCAAATTGCAAGTGGTTGATATGTAAGTGACCACCCTGTGTGAGGTTCAAGTGTCAAATATTTTGACCAATGCTATTTAACCCTTGCACAGCTACAGCTTCTTATTCAAATTGATGAAATCTGGTGTCTGTGCCCGCTTTACCACCATTTTCATGCCCAAATGCCTGTTGGTCAAGGCAAATTGAAAGTGGGTGATATGTAAGTGACCACCCTGTGTAAGTTTCAAGTGTCAAATCTGTTGACCAACGCTGTTTAACCCTTGCACAGCTACAGCTTCTTATCAAAATTATGAAATCTGGTGTCTGTGCCCGCTTTACCACCATTTTCATGCCCAAATGCTTGTTGGTCAAGGCAAATTGCAAGTGGGTGATATGTAAGTGACCACCCTGTGTGAGTTTCAAGTGTCAAATCTTTTGACCAACGCTGTTTAACCCTTGCACAGCTACAGCTTCTTATTCAAAATGATGAAATCTGGTGTCTGTGCCCGCTTTACCACCATTTTCATGCCCAAATGCTTGTTGGTCAAGGCAAATTGCAAGTGGGTGATATGTAAGTGACCACCCTGTGTGAGGTTCAAGTGTCAAATCTTTTGACCAATGCTGTTTAACCCTTGCACAGAAGCTGTAGCTGTGCAAGGGTTAAACAGCGTTGGTCAAAACATTTGACACTTGAAACTCACACAGGGTGGTCACTTACATATCACACACTTGCAAGTTGCCTTGACCAACAAGCATTTGGGCATGAAAATGGTGGTAAAGCGGGCACAGACACCAGGTTTCATCATTTTGAATAAGAAGCTGTAGCTGTGCAAGGGTTAAACAGCGTTGGTCAACAGATTTGACACTTGAAACTCACACAGGGTGGTCACTTACATATCACCCACTTGCAGTTTGTCTTGACCAACAAGCATTTGGGCATGAAAATGGTGGTAAAGCGGGCACAGACACCAGATTTCATCATTTTGAATAAGAAGCTGTAGTTGTGCAAGGGTTAAACAGCGTTGGTCAACAGATTTGATACTTGAAACTTACACAGGGTGGTCACTTACATATCACCCACTTGCAGTTTGTCTTTACCAACAAGCATTTGGCCATGAAAATGGTGGTAAAGCGGGCACAGACACCAGATTTCATCATTTTGAATAAGAAGCTGTAGCTGTGCAAGGGTTAAACAGCGTTGGTCAAAAGATTTGACACTTGAACCTCACACAGGGTGGTCACTTACATATCACCCACTTGCAGTTTGTCTTGACCAACAAGCATTTGGGCATGAAAATTGTGGTAAAGCGGGCACAGACACCAGATTTCATCATTTTGAATAAGAAGCTTTAGTTGTGCAAGGGTTAAACAGCGTTGGTCAAAAGATTTGACACTTGAAACTCACACAGGGTGGTCACTTACATATCACCCACTTGCAGTTTGTCTTGACCAACAAGCATTTGGGCATGAAAATGGTGGTAAAGCGGGCACAGACACCAGATTTCATCATTTTGAATAAGAAGCTGTAGCTGTGCAAGGGTTAAACAGCGTTGGTCAAAAGATTTGACACTTGAAACTCACACAGGGTGGTCACTTACATATCACCCATTTGCAGTTTGTTTTGACCAACAAGCATTTGGGCATGAAAATGGTGGTAAAGCGGGCACAGACACCAGATTTCATCATTTTGAATAAGAAGCTGTAGCTGTGCAAGGGTTAAACAGCGTTGGTCAAAAGATTTGATACTTGAAACTCACACAGGGTGGTCACTTACATATCACCCACTTGCAATTTGCCTTGACCAACAAGCATTTGGGCATGAAAATGGTGGCAAGGCGGGCACAGACACCAGATTTCATCATTTTGAATAAGAAGCTGTAGTTGTGCAAGGGTTAAACAGCGTTGGTCAACAGATTTGACACTTGAAACTCACACAGGGTGGTCACTTACATATCACCCACTTGCAGTTTGTCTTGATCAACAAGCATTTGGGCATGAAAATGGTGGTAAAGCGGGCACAGACACCAGATTTCATCATTTTGAATAAGAAGCTGTAGCTGTGCAAAGGTTAAACAGCGTTGGTCAAAAGATTTGATACTTGAAACTCACACAGGGTGGTCACTTACATATCACCCACTTGCAGTTTGTCTTGACCAACAAGCATTTGGGCATGAAAATGGTGGTAAAGCGGGCACAGACACCAGATTTCATCATTTTGAATAAGAAGCTGTAGCTGTGCAAGGGTTAAACAGCGTTGGTCAAAAGATTTGACACTTGAAACTCACACAGGGTGGTCACTTACATATCACCCACTTGCAATTTGCCTTGACCAACAAGCATTTAGGCATGAAAATGGTGGTAAAGCGGGCACAGGCACCAGATTTCATCATTTTGAATAAGAAGCTGTAGTTGTGCAAGGGTTAAACAGCATTGGTCAACAGATTTAACACTTGAAACTCACACAGGGTGGTCACTTACATATCAACCACTTGCAATTTGCCTTGACCAACAAGCATTTGGGCATGAAAATGGTGGTAAAGCGGGCACAGATACCAGATTTCATCATTTTGAATAAGAAGCTGTAGCTGTGCAAGGGTTAAACAGCGTTGGTCAAAACATTTGACACTTGAAACTCACACAGGGTGGTCACTTACATATCACCCACTTGCAAGTTGCCTTGACCAACAAGCATTTGGGCATGAAAATGGTGGTAAAGCGGGCACAGGCACCAGATTTCATCATTTTGAATAAGAAGCTGTAGTTGTGCAAGGGTTAAACAGCATTGGTCAACAGATTTAACACTTGAAACTCACACAGGGTGGTCACTTACATATCAACCACTTGCAATTTGCCTTGACCAACAAGCATTTGGGCATGAAAATGGTGGTAAAGCGGGCACAGATACCAGATTTCATCATTTTGAATAAGAAGCTGTAGCTGTGCAAGGGTTAAACAGCGTTGGTCAAAACATTTGACACTTGAAACTCACACAGGGTGGTCACTTACATATCACCCACTTGCAAGTTGCCTTGACCAACAAGCATTTGGGCATGAAAATGGTGGTAAAGCGGGCACAGGCACCAGATTTCATCATTTTGAATAAGAAGCTGTAGTTGTGCAAGGGTTAAACAGCATTGGTCAACAGATTTAACACTTGAAACTCACACAGGGTGGTCACTTACATATCAACCACTTGCAATTTGCCTTGACCAACAAGCATTTGGGCATGAAAATGGTGGTAAAGCGGGCACAGATACCAGATTTCATCATTTTGAATAAGAAGCTGTAGCTGTGCAAGGGTTAAACAGCGTTGGTCAAAAGATTTGACACTTGAAACTCACACAGGGTGGTCACTTACATATCACCCACTTGAAAGTTGCCTTGACCAACAAGCATTTGGGCATGAAAATGGTGGTAAAGCGGGCACAGACACCAGATTTCATCATTTTGAATAAGAAGCTGTAGCTGTGCAAGGGTTAAACAGCGTTGGTCAAAAGATTTGACACTTGAAACTCACACAGGGTGGTCACTTACATATCACCCACTTGAAAGTTGCCTTGACCAACAAGCATTTGGGCATGAAAATGGTGGTAAAGCGGGCACAGACACCAGATTTCATCATTTTGAATAAGAAGCTGTAGCTGTGCAAAGGTTAAACAGCGTTGGTCAAAAGATTTGATACTTGAAACTCACACAGGGTGGTCACTTACATATCATCCACTTGCAGTTTGTCTTGACCAACAAGCATTTGGGCATGAAAATGGTGGTAAAGCGGGCAAAGACACCAGATTTCATCATTTTGAATAAGAAGCTGTAGTTCTGCAAGGGTTAAACAGCGTTGGTCAAAAGATTTGACACTTGAACCTCACACAAGGTGGTCACTTACATATCACCCACTTGCAGTTTGTCTTGACCAACAAGCATTTGGGCATGAAAATGGTGGTAAAGCGGGCACAGACACCAGATTTCATCATTTTGAATAAGAAGCTGTAGCTGTGCAAGGGTTAAACAGCGTTGGTCAAAAGATTTGACACTTGAACCTCACACAGGGTGGTCACTTACATATCACCCACTTGCAGTTTGTCTTGACCAACAAGCATTTGGGCATGAAAATGGTGGTAAAGCGGGCACAGACACCAGATTTCATAATTTTGAATAAGAAGCTGTAGCTGTGCAAGGGTTAAACAGCATTGGTCAAAAGATTTGACACTTGAAACTCACACAGGGTGGTCACTTACATATCACCCACTTGCAGTTTGTCGTGACCAACAAGCATTTGGGCATGAAAATGGTGGTAAAGCGGGCACAGACACCAGATTTCATCATTTTGAATAAGAAGCTGTAGTTCTGCATAGTGATGAGCGGGTTCGGTTCCTCGGAATCCGAAGCCCCCCGAACTTCACCCATTTTACACGGTTCCGAGGCAAACTCGGATCCTCCCGCCTTGCTCGGTTAACCTGAGCGCGCCCGAACGTCATCATCCCACTGTCGGATTCTCGCGAGATTCGTATTCTATATAAGGAGCCACGCGTCGCCGCCATTTTCACTCGTGCATTGGAGATGATAGGGAGAGGACGTGGCTGGCGTTCTCTCAGTTTGTTCAGTGTGCTGCAAATATCTGTGCT
Organism: Pseudophryne corroboree; assembly: GCF_028390025.1. NCBI lineage: Eukaryota > Metazoa > Chordata > Amphibia > Anura > Myobatrachidae > Pseudophryne > Pseudophryne corroboree. Next base: position 246,267,271 of record NC_086454.1, on the reverse strand, counting down.
CAGTGAGCTGCAAATATCTGTGCTCAGTGTGCTGCAAATATCTGTGCTCAGTGTGCTGCAAATATCTACGTTCTCTGCCTGAAAAACGCTCCATATCTGTGCTCAGTGTGCTTTATTGTGGGGACTGGGGACCACCAGTATTATATAGGAGGAGGACAGTGCAGAGTTTTGCTGACCAGTGACCACCAGTATTATACGTTCTCTGCCTGAAAAACGCTCCATATCTGTGCTGCATTGTAGTATATAGGAGTACAGTGCATAATTTTGCTGACCACCAGTATATAATATATAGCAGTACGGTACAGTAGGCCACTGCTCTACCTACCTCTGTGTCGTCAAGTATACTATCCATCCATACCTGTGGTGCATTTAAGTTTTTGTGCGCAGTATATATATAGTAGTAGGACAGTGCATCATTTTTCTGACCACCAGTATATAATATATAGCAGTACGGTACAGTAGGCCACTGCTCTACCTACCTCTGTGTCGTCAAGTATACTATCCATCCATACCTGTGGTGCATTTAAGTTTTTGTGCGCAGTATATATATAGTAGTAGGACAGTGCATAATTTTGCTAACCACCAGTATATAATATATAGCAGTACGGTACAATAGGCCACTGCTCTACCTACCTCTGTGTCATCAAGTATACTAGCCATCCATACCTGTGGTGCATTTAAGTTTTTGTGCGCAGTATATATATAGTATGATAAAGCTAAATATTTATCGTGTATATAACCCTTTATGAGGTCTAAGAACACTGTACGCTATCTACGTAAGAAGTACCGTAAGGGTACGCAAGTTGCGTATCGATCGCTTAGCCGTGATCGAGACGCTCAGGCGTCACGTTCACTCACGGCCAAGTGATCGCAGGCAGGCAGAATATTGGCTGTTGACTTATCGTAATGATTCGCTATAGCGTAGCAGCGCTCGGGACCACGAGGAGAACACCAGCGATGCAGACGCTCACAACGTTAAACCTTTATATCTATACCTTCAGCAATGAAATACACAGTAAACCTTAGTGTGGAGACAATGTGTAAGTGCAACCTTGTGTAACCTGATTACCTACAAAGCTGCTTGAGCGTCACCGACGCTCAGAGAATACTTAACACTATAAAGAATACACAGATACCTGGCTTAGGGTCCGAAACCTATTATATGTATTATGACTATTACTTGCAAAAAGAATCACAGTACAAAGCATACACTACAGTATAACATAAACCAACTAACCAAATAACTTCACAGGAAATACAATACAATACAATTTAAGTCTAATCAAGGGAAAATACGAGAGAAAGAGAAGAGAGGGAGAGAGAGAGAAATGGCTCACAGTAAGACAGTATGATTACGGAGAGAACTTACGCACAAGGGGAACGATCGCATGCGCCTCGATATCCAGCTCCCGATTATCAGCAATGAGAACCGTTGAAGAGAGTGAAGTTGGATATGGTCGGCCTGCTATTTATGCTCCACACACAATACAATTCAATGGTCCCTACAATCTCATTGTTCATTGGACACAGGAATTTGGCTTCGCATTATAACAAAAGGTCATAGGTTGATTCATACAGGTGGGCTGTGACTATTTCCAACTGCTCAGGTGGGAGGGAAACTGGGTTTCCAGCCGCATGGGTAATAAAGTGCAAATAAAGTAAATGTTCATAAACTTCTTATGTCCATAACTATTCACACGAGCGATTGATCTGCTTCAAACCAACACCGGAATATTTCTAATTAAATATTCTTCCGATGGATACTAAACACCACTGTATTACTCCTATCTGACCCTTCGTATCAAACAAAGAGGGATTCCTCTGTTCATGAACATTCTATATTAACCAAACTTTCAGAATCTATCAAAGGGACCATGATCTACAAAATACATTATTAGTGAAAATATGTAATGATTGAGTCGCACGCTATGATCGCATAAACTCTACCGTAAATACGCATACCATGCGCCTGCGGGTGCCCGCGACTGTGAGTATGCGCACGTACGGGAGAGCGTACGCATGCGCAGCACGGACCTGTGTGCGGTGCAAATATGGTAGTGTGCATAGAGATATTTTTCTGACTTTGACAGTCCACCCTTTGGCAGTCAATAATAACTGCCACTTCCTGAAAACATTTCAAAAGGAGAAAAATATATGTCAGGGGTTAATTCATTTCCATGGTTGGGTAAAGGAGGAGAGAGGAGTAGGTGGGAAGAGGGTATGACCTAGTGAGATAGCAGAAGCATGTGTGTATGGGTCCATGTTTGGGGGGTCATGTATCATCGTGCCGTACGTGTTTGTAAATCAAGCTTCGAGGTATTGCGAAGTATACATTTGAATTCCTTCTTATCCCGTGGTACAGGTCTGTGGATGGGCTGTCAAACTTTACCGAGCTCTTTTCGGATTTTGAACAAACTGGGGAGCACATTTTAGTTGATGATACATGAATGGGGGAATATGTGATTGCTGATATCTGTGCCTGTATTCCCTATACTATGTGTGTCATTACCTGAGGGTTGTAGAAATGAAGAAAAGACATAATTACGGTAAATGCGGTGGTATTCTATGTCAGGTTAATGTACATCTGTCAGTTGAAGTTTTGTTCGGTATCAGTTGAAAGTCGTCTTCTTTGCGCTGTTTTGCTCATTAAGCGTGAGCAATAAGCTTTGTCAATGCCATTAGATTTACAAAAAAAATGTTGGGCTAGCGTAATTTTAAGAATTCTAGGGAAACTGGGGATCCATGGCAAAGTTCATCAAGTGTCCATATCTCAAGTGGTCAAAACTTCTTCTTTGGTCTATCCGTTGTCTGTATAGCGTCTCATCAACTTCCTCGTCCAAGGGGGTCTTGTTATCTTGGAGAAAAACCAGAAAAACAGGTGAAAGAAACGGACCGTAGAAATCGCATTTTCATCACATCATTGTTTCTATCGTTGGGTCGTAAATCAAATCCAAGTTAATTACAGTTTCCTCACTCCTCAAACTCATCACTCTGGTACTTTGTTTGCACCTCATTACAGCCTGCCCGCATCTAAATATCAATCCAATCGATATAACGACACCTAAGATACATAGTAGAAACTTCCCAACATCCATTATGACTCCTTGAGCCCAGTCTCCCAAACCGGAGAACCAATTTCGCGGGTTCAACCATGACACCCAACCAGTCAGCTCATTACCTACAGCAGCAAGAGTGAGATTGTGTTTTCGACGAAATTCCCACTTTAATTGGAGAATATCGTCCATCTTTTGGTCTATGACCTCTACCGGATCCTCGGTGCTATTCGTGATATACGTACAACACTTCACGCCGTACTGTGTTGCTAATGTAACACAATATCCGCCTGTCACTGCTGTGAGGTAATTAAGAACCATTCTATGCTGTACCAGTTCTGTTTTATAAGCTTGAAGTTCTCTTCCAGTGTATCTAAACGTGTCATCATACATTTCAGTGATATTATCTAACAAATTGGCGAGTGCGGAAATGTATCTATAATTCATCACTCCTCGAGCGGTGCGAGTGAAATCTAACGCCACCAGAACCTGAATCCCGGTGGATTCATGGATCAGATCAGAGGCCGGATGCTCTAACCTTTCTGACAGTTGTCTTTTAACGAGGTGCTCGTAATGAGTGTGAGTATAAGGAGCTTGGGCACCACGGTGTATGTCTTTCATTTTATCATGAGTTACAGTCATTACTTCAGGCAATACTCTTCCAATATAACACAATCCTTCAGAGTTTGGGGCAAGCCACTTGTACGCCTTTCTCCCGCATATGAAATATGCATCATCGGGGAGAACATATGGGACGGAGAAAGACATTACCATATTACACACCTTCTAGGTGAAATCTCCTAGCCCTAACTCTTCCATCTGCTTAATGCACGTATCAGGTTGTACGATATGTGCACAGTATCCTGGTGATACTTCTCCAACTCTAGTAATCCTATTTCCTAAGGTGTATCTATACCGGAAAGATTTTCCTCTACTGGCTATGTGGCGTACAAGCTCTGTATCTGTAGGCATTCTATCTGCTCTGTGTGAAAAGGTCATGGTGTGGTCGCTCCATGATACTTCCCAATTTCCCGGCTTTCTGGAATTGGAGATGTTAAAACATAATAGGGACCTATCCACGTGGTATTGGTGGAGCTTCAAACTAGGAGGGCTGGAGATATTAAACCTCCGGTCCACCGGTCTCCCACCATTTAACTCAAGTACCTCCCCTATCGTTAAAGGAAATGGTACTAGCCCTGATTTGCTATGACCCTGAGGTACTTGAGAGCATACCCAACAATCTGTTTTGTTTAATACATTACCCACTAAGGAGTGATAATCACTCAATGGATGCCGGTCCATGTGGATATTAAAACTGGATTGGCATTTCTTAATGCACCCATCTTCAATGACATTGTTACAGAGCCTACAGATACAGTTTTCTTCAGCTAACAATCCGTCACAATTTCTTCTATGATCAATGCTATCGGATCGTTTTCTGATACTCGCCTTTGCTTGTTGGTTAGGTTGATCTTGGAAAACTACGCCTCCATCTTTATCATCAGAACCCATTCCAGAACCTCTATCGACCTCCATGGTACTCTCGCCGGAACAGACTGCTCTGGTCAACATCATGGTCAACAGGAAAATCCGGATCACAGTCTCTTGGGGCAAGTCCATCTTTGAGGAGGAGACGAAGAAGAATGAGAAGGAGGAAAAATACATTTGAGGGAGAGGGGATGGGAAGTGGAGAAAAACAATAAAAGGGAGTGGGGAGTCGACAACAGCTCTCGGTCTTCAAGGCTCAGGTGCCGCCTCAGTCCTCCTGGAACAGACACTCCAGTGATACAACCTCTACCGTCTGTTCCTTATCACGGGACTTCTCTGGATCAGCAACCTTCTTGCAGTGGGATGAATGGACCCAAGTCTCTCTCTCAGCAACCTTCAATGCTGTCGTGCTAGTCAATAAGACCTGGTATGGTCCTTCCCATCTGTCAATAAGGCAACCTTAGTTTGGCATAATTGCAACTTGTCTTTGGACACCTTGTGTCCGGTGTCTGAAAGATGAAACAGGAGCTGTTTCGTATCCTTCAGAGATGCTTCCAGTGAATCTGAACACAGTAATAAATCGTCCACATACTGTATCAATACTGATCCACTGTCTGGTTGAAAAGACTGTAAACAATCATGCAAAGCCTGAGAAAATATACTTGGACTATCTATGAAACCTTGGGGTAATCGAGTCCACGTGTATTGGACTCCTCTGTATGTGAATGCAAACAAATATTGGCTGTCAGGGTGCAGAGGTACCGAAAAGAAAGCGGAGCAGAGGTCAATAACAGTGAAAAATTTGGCAGTGGGAGGGATTTGCATTAGGATGACAGCTGGATTTGGCACTACGGGGAACTGACTCTCAACTATTTTGTTAATCCCCCTTAGATCCTGCACTAGCCTGTAACCCCTCCCCCCACTCTTCTTAACAGGGAAGATGGGACTATTGGCAGTGCTGGACGTTCTTACCAGAATGCCCTGTTGTAGCAAGCGCTCTATTACTGGGTAAACTCCTAACTCCACCTCTGGCTTCAGAGGATATTGTGGGATTTTTGGAGCTATCCTACCATCTTTTACTTGTACAACTACTGGAGCTACGTTTGCCATTAATCCAGTGTCCTGTCCGTCTTTTGTCCAAAGTGACTCTGGTATCTGAGATGTCATCTCTTCTACTTGGGATGGATTCCTATTTGTCATAATGGTATGTGACATTAATTTTGATGGGGAGTCTAACATGTCTCGCACTTCCTGAGCGTGTTTCTCAGGTATGTCTAAGAATACACCTTCAGGAGTACAATAAATGACGCACCCCATTTTACACAGTAAATCTCTTCCCTGGAGATTGGTTGGTGCCGATGCAGCCAGCAAAAAGGAATGCTTGGTATGCAAAGGCCCTATTGTAATCTCGGCTGGTTTGCTAACAGGGTAGTGCTGGACTACTCCTGTTACTCCCATGGCTGGAATTGTCCTACCAGTGGTCCTCATGCCCACTGTCGAATTTATCACTGACTTGGCCGCCCCTGTGTCTACAAGAAAGTTTAAAGTTTTACCAGCTACATTAATTGCGACCTCGGGTTCACTTTCAAGGTTGGCAATCAATTTCACTGGCTGCAGATTACAGGTATGGCCACACCCCTATTGGGTATGGTGACCTCCCTGAATCCCGCTGGCAGCAACTATTTGTGAGGGAGATAGTTGGGAACTACCAGAGGCATGCCAGTCTCTGTTTGGGGGATATCTTTTTGTTACCCCTGTATGTGGCTCATAACTCCGTTTCTGCGGACCTTGCTCCCAATGTCGTGTGTCGTGTCGTTGTCTAGGGGGTTGGTATGATCTTTGCAAATTTTTCGCTCTACAGTCTCGTGCATAGTGCCCCTGTCTTTGACAAGAATAACATGTTATCATAGTTGACTTACCCACAGGGTTGGATGGTACATACGCAGGCTGCTTTGTGGTCAGAGCCTGTATACTTACTGACATTAGCTTATCACTCTGCGACTCCCTGTGTCTGGTGATGTTTCGGTCGTGATCAATAGCAGCCTCTCTCAAAGTGGACACTGACAGACCTCGCCAGCATGGTTGCGTGGTCTGTACCCTTGCCTTTAATGTTTCCTTCAAACCATCCATTAGTACAGACACTGCTATTTCTCGATGGTTTGGATTTGTCCTAATGTCCTCTATACCAGTGTACTTTGCCATTTCTAATAGTGCCCGGTGAAAATATTCTGCAGCTGTTTCTGACTCTTTTTGTTTAATGGAAAATATTTTGTTCCATTTAACAACTGCTGGGAATTGCTCCTTTAACTGTAAGTTTATCCTTCTTACGTTATCTTTGTTGTACACATCTGTAAGAGGTACATCCAGATCTAGTCCACAATCAGCTAAAAATTGAGCTGAGTCGACATTGGATGGTAAACAAGCTTTTAGCAATATCTGCCAATCTTTATTATTGGGCTCTAAAGTGTTTCCTAAGTCTGTAATGTATTTTTGGCTGGCAACTAAATCTTTTCTAGGGTCAGGGAATTCAGACACTATGGTCCTTAATTCCATTCGGGAAAATGGGCTGTACATGGCAATGTTCCTTATGGGAGTGGCTCCTGATACATCTGTTTTCCCATTGGGAACTGCTATTACCCTAACAGGAGTAATTCTAACAACCTCATTCTGTGTAGATTCTACAGCTTGTGGTGAAATAGTCTCAGCATAATGCATGGTGCCGTACTTACCAGTTGATATGACCTCACCTATCCCTCCGCTAGGGGCCTTTACTAATCTCGTGGGTGTTGCTGTGCCTACTGTGGTCTCTGCTATGGTGGCTGCTAGAGAGAGCGCTGAAATCGTTGTCGCTTCGTCCTCTTGATCACACTCCTGGGGAAAGTTCAAAACAGGGTACAACTTGCACGGGTTAATACTTGCATGGGTTAATGGGTTAACATTATCATTAACATTTACACCGTTACTAAGTGATTTTGTGTTACCCCTTAGTGCGTCTTTCTCCGTAATCAACTTCTCTCCTGATATATATGGTGGCGGCGGGGCCGTGGCAATTAGTTTTCTGTTAGAGCCAGATCCCGCCGCCTGAGCCAAACCTCTCTGTATCTCACCTTCCTGTTGCCACAACTGTAAATAATCATAATGCTGAACTCGTCTCTTTGTTGATTTTATGAGACATATCCTCCTCCTTAAATTTTGTAACACCTCTGGGCTGAAGCTACCTATTCTTGGGAATTTCTCCCGGTCTTGTACCGTCATTCTCTCCCATTCATCACATAAAACCTCTGTGTGACTTCCATATTTCTCACACATGATATACCTGGCCGACCCAATTGGTCGGACCACTGAATCAACCCGAACCGAGGTTGATCGCCCCCTACCTGAACAACTGGCCCCCATAACTCTGCAGGCGTTGCTTGCTCTACCTCTGATCTCTATATCAAGGTCTTCAGCGAACCCTTACAGAAAACCAGATTGTTCACAATAGGCCGACGGTGGCGGTTTACCGAGTACCCCACTCACTCGCCCACGCCGACCAATACGACCTGATCACACCGATATGGTGCTGGCGTACTCGACCCAGGGCACCTATAAAAACCGTTGTTTACTGGAACATGTGAGGGTTATCCGCAGAACACTTACTCTTTCCAGTAAAGGTGAGGTTTGTCAGATAGTTCCTGAGTGACCAGCGAACTTCCCTTCTTGAAAAATAAAAAATTACACAAATCACGTCAGAATGTACAAATAGCGTTTGTGACCCCTTTACTCTAATGGTACTAGGTCAGATTACTAACTACTGTACACAATTACGTGCGGTCCAGTCGTTCAGTACACAAACAACTAAGCTTGTGTACAGAAAGACCAATGGAATCGAAACTTACGACTGCGAATTCCTTCAGCCAGAGCTTGTACGGCCTATATGGGTCTTGCACCAACCCTTCTCGGTGTTGTGCCTCTGAACTGTATAGCGGACTTCCCTGTTTACTGTACCTGGACCTCCTGGTCTGTTATGACCTCCTGGTCTTGTTCTATACTGGTCCGCTATACTCTAATGCTCAAATATTATGTTTAACCAAGGATGCCTCCCTAGCCACCGTGCACGTCACTTACACGCGTGTACCTCACGAGTACTCGACTTTTCTTGTGGTTCAACCTTTAAGTTATATAAACTTATGTAATACAAAAACACTCACTCATCACATGTACACTTTTGCTTCTATTTCTATTTCTGCGCAGAAATTTTTCTTTAGCCCAGCTGTGTTACCAATTAGGAGCAGGATCTGTTAATTTAAATTTTGGATTTCCAAAAATAGACTTGCGTTATTTATCGCCTGTGGCGCTATTTACCGCTTTGCGTTACTTATCGCGTTGCGTTAAAAATCAACTTATCGTGACTTGAGCTACGTGGGCGTAACCGGACGCTCCGTTGCGTAATGTACGCTGCGTGCGTCCGCCTTTGGATTGCGTACACAAGTCTTTTGTTAGGGACACGTGTACGCAAAGCAAAGATCCACCGTAACACAATTTATACTTTTATCAATGTAGATGATCCCTGGTCATCTACCACACAACACACTGACTTCGCCTTATCTCCCAGGCAAAACTGTGTGTTTGTCTATCTTTTAACTATATTACCTTTACTCTTAAACTATGAAATAACGGCAAATCTTTTTTTAGCACTTCTATCGACTATAAAACTGGCAGACAGGAGAGTGATATACGAAAATGAAAAAAGAAAAGAAATGCAGATATATGTGTGCGTGCGTGTGTACGCAAGACAGAAAAATACAGTTTTAAAAGACACTAGCGTTTTGTTCTTACCTCCGGTTCCCGGATTCCTTCAGCACTCTTTTATCTAAGCGAAGCAGACGCTTATCCCGTCAGCACTACGAGACAACCTCCCGCCCTTTGCTGAGGGATAATGTCTGCTGATCTACCTAGTGCAGATATGTGAAGGACAGGACGAGCCGCCAATTGATAAAGCTAAATATTTATCGTGTATATAACCCTTTATGAGGTCTAAGAACACTGTACGCTATCTACGTAAGAAGTACCGTAAGGGTACGCAAGTTGCGTATCGATCGCTTAGCCGTGATCGAGACGCTCAGGCGTCACGTTCACTCACGGCCAAGTGATCGCAGGCAGGCAGAATATTGGCTGTTGACTTATCGTAATGATTCGCTATAGCGTAGCAGCGCTCGGGACCACGAGGAGAACACCAGCGATGCAGACGCTCACAACGTTAAACCTTTATATCTATACCTTCAGCAATGAAATACACAGTAAACCTTAGTGTGGAGACAATGTGTAAGTGCAACCTTGTGTAACCTGATTACCTACAAAGCTGCTTGAGCGTCACCGACGCTCAGAGAATACTTAACACTATAAAGAATACACAGATACCTGGCTTAGGGTCCGAAACCTATTATATGTATTATGACTATTACTTGCAAAAAGAATCACAGTACAAAGCATACACTACAGTATAACATAAACCAACTAACCAAATAACTACACAGGAAATACAATACAATACAATTTAAGTCTAATCAAGGGAAAATACGAGAGAAAGAGAAGAGAGGGAGAGAGAGAGAAATGGCTCACAGTAAGACAGTATGATTACGGAGAGAACTTACGCACAAGGGGAACGATCGCATGCGCCTCGATATCCAGCTCCCGATTATCAGCAATGAGAACCGTTGAAGAGAGTGAAGTTGGATATGGTCGGCCTGCTATTTATGCTCCACACACAATACAATTCAATGGTCCCTACAATCTCATTGTTCATTGGACACAGGAATTTGGCTTCGCATTATAACAAAAGGTCATAGGTTGATTCATACAGGTGGGCTGTGACTATTTCCAACTGCTCAGGTGGGAGGGAAACTGGGTTTCCCGCCGCATGGGTAATAAAGTGCAAATAAAGTAAATGTTCATAAACTTCTTATGTCCATAACTATTCGCACGAGCGATTGATCTGCTTCAAACCAACACCGGAATATTTCTAATTAAATATTCTTCCGATGGATACTAAACACCACTGTATTACTCCTATCTGACCCTTCGTATCAAACAAAGAGGGATTCCTCAGTTCATGAACATTCTATATTAACCAAACTTTCAGAATCTATCAAAGGGACCATGATCTACAAAATACATTATTAGTGAAAATATGTAATGATTGAGTCGCACGCTATGATCGCATAAACTCTACCGTAAATACGCATACCATGCGCCTGCGGGTGCCCGCGACTGTGAGTATGCGCACATACGGGAGAGCGTACGCATGCGCAGCACGGACCTGTGTGCGGTGCAAATATGGTAGTGTGCATAGAGATATTTTTCTGACTTTGACAAGTAGTAGGACAGTGCATCATTTTGCTGACCACCAGTATATAATATATAGCAGTACAGTACAGTAGGCCACTGCTCTACCTACCTCTGTGTCGTCAAGTATACTATCCATCCATACCTGTGGTGCATTTAAGTTTTTGTGCGCAGTATATATATAGTAGTAGGACAGTGCATAATTTTGCTGACCACCAGTATATAATATATAGCAGTATGGTACAGTAGGCCACTGCTCTACCTACCTCTGTGTCGTCAAGTATACTATCCATCCATACCTGTGGTGCATTTAAGTTTTTGTGGCAAGTATATATATAGTAGTAGGACAGTGCATAATTTTGCTGACCACCAGTATATAATATATAGCAGTACGGTACAGTAGGCCACTGCTCTACCTACCTCTGTGTCGTCAAGTATACTAGCCATCCGTACCTGTGGTGCATTTAAGTTTTTGTGCGCAGTATATATAGTAGTAGGCCATTGCTATTGATATATTACTGGCATATAATTCCACACATTAAAAATTGGAGAACAAAAATGTGGAGGGTAAAATAGGGAAAGATCAAGATCCACTTCTACCTCGTGCTGAAGCTGCTGCCACTAGTCATGGCCGAGACGATGAAATGCCATCAACGTCGTCTGCCAAGGCCGATGACCAATGTCATAGTAGAGAGCATGTAAAATCCAAAAAAATAAAGCTCAGTAAAATGACCCAAAAATATAAATCAAAATCGTCTGAGAAGAAGCGTAAACTTGCCAATGTGCCATTTACGACACGGAGTGGCAAGGAACGGCTGAGGGCCTGGCCTATGTTCATGGCTAGTGGTTCAACTTCACATGAGGATGGAAGCACTCATCCTCTCGCTAGAAAACTGCAGTGCCACTCCTAGATGGGCCTGGTGTTTGTGTCGGCCACTTGGGTCGCTTAGCTTAGCCATCCAGCGACCTTGGTGCACCTCTTTTTTTCTTTGCATCATGTGCTATTTGGGGACAATTTTTTTAAGTGCCATCCTGTCTGACACTGCAGTGCCACTCCTAGATGGGCCAGGTGTTTGTGTCAGCCACTTGGGTCGTTTAGCTTAGTCACACAGCTACCTCATTGCGCCTCTTTTTTTCTTTGCATCATGTGCTGTTTGGGGACAATTTTTTCAATCTGCCATCCTGTCTGACACTGCAGTTCCACTCCTAGATGGGCCAGGTGTTTGTGTCGGCCACTTGGGTCGCTTAGCTTAGTCATCCAGCGACCTCGGTGCAAATTTTAGGACTAAAAATAATATTGTGAGGTGTGAGGTGTTCAGAATAGACTGGAAATGAGTGGAAATTATGGTTATTAAGGTTAATAATACTATGGGATCGAAATTACCCCCAAATTTTATGATTTCAGCTGTTTTTCAGGGTAACCCGAATCCAAAACACACCCGAATCCGACAAAAAAATTTCAGGGAGGTTTTGCCAAAACGCGTCCGAATCCAAAACACGGCCGCGGAACCGAATTCAAAGCCAAAACACAAAACCCGAAAAATGTCCGGTGCACATCACTATGCACAACTACAGCTTCTTATTCAAAATGATGAAATCTGGTGTCTGTGCCCGCTTTACCACCATTTTCATGCCCAAATGCTTGTTGGTCAAGGAAAATTGCAGGTGGGTGATATGTAAGTGACCACCCTGTGTGAGTTTCAAGTGTCAAATCTGTTAACCAACGCTGTTTAACCCTTGCAGAACTACAGCTTCTTATTCAAAATGATGAAATCTGGTGTCTGTGCCCGCTTTACCACCATTTCCATGCCCAAATGCTTGTTGGTCAAGGCAAATTGCATGTGGGTGATATGTAAGTGACCACCCTGTGTAGGTTTCAAGTGTCAAATCTGTTTACCAACGCTGTTTAACCCTTGCACAACTACAGCTTCTTATTCAAAATGATGAAATCTGGTGTCTGTGCCCGCCTTGCCACCATTTTCATGCACAAATGCTTGTTGGTCAAGGCAAATTGCAAGTGGGTGATATGTAAGTGACCACCCTGTGTGAGTTTCAAGTATCAAATCTTTTGACCAACGCTGTTTAACCCTTGCACAGCTACAGCTTCTTATTCAAAATGATGAAATCTGGTGTCTGTGCCCGCTTTACCACCATTTTCATGCCCAAATGCTTGTTGGTCAAGACAAACTGCAAGTGGGTGATATGTAAGTAACCACCCTGTGTGAGTTTCAAGTGTCAAATCTTTTGACCAACGCTGTTTAACCCTTGCACAACTACAGCTTCTTATTCAAAATGATGAAATCTGGTGTCTGTGCCCGCTTTACCACCATTTTCATGCCCAAATGCTTGTTGGTCAAGGCAACTTGCAAGTGGGTGATATGTAAGTGACCACCCTGTGTGAGTTTCAAGTGTAAAATGTTTTGACCAACGCTGTTTAACCCTTGCACAGCTACAGCTTCTTATTCAAAATGATGAAATCTGGTATCTGTGCCCGCTTTACCACCATTTTCATGCCCAAATGCTTGTTGGTCAAGGCAAATTGCAAGTGGTTGATATGTAAGTGACCACCCTGTGTGAGGTTCAAGTGTCAAATATTTTGACCAACGCTATTTAACCCTTGCACAGCTATAGCTTCTTATTCAAATTGATGAAATCTGGTGTCTGTGCCCGCTTTACCACCATTTTCATGCCCAAATGCCTGTTGGTCAAGGCAAATTGAAAGTGGGTGATATGTAAGTGACCACCCTGTGTAAGTTTCAAGTGTCAAATCTGTTGACCAACGCTGTTTAACCCTTGCACAGCTACAGCTTCTTATCAAAATTATGAAATCTGGTGTCTGTGCCCGCTTTACCACCATTTTCATGCCCAAATGCTTGTTGGTCAAGGCAAATTGCAAGTGGGTGATATGTAAGTGACCACCCTGTGTGAGTTTCAAGTGTCAAATCTTTTGACCAACGCTGTTTAACCCTTGCACAGCTACAGCTTCTTATTCAAAATGATGAAATCTGGTATCTGTGCCCGCTTTACCGCCATTTTCATGCCCAAATGCTTGTTGGTCAAGACAAACTGCAAGTGGGTGATATGTAAGTGACCACCCTGTGTGAGGTTCAAGTGTCAAATCTTTTGACCAATGCTGTTTAACCCTTGCACAGCTACAGCTTCTTATTCAAAATGATGAAATCTGGTGTCTGTGCCCGCTTTACCACCATTTTCATGCCCAAATGCTTGTTGGTCAAGACAAACTGCAAGTGGGTGATATGTAAGTAACCACCCTGTGTGAGTTTCAAGTGTCAAATCAGTTGACCAACGCTGTTTAACCCTTGCACAACTACAGCTTCTTATTCAAAATGATGAAATCTGGTGTCTGTGCCCGCTTTACCACCATTTTCATGCCCAAATGCTTGTTGGTCAAGGCAAATTGCAAGTGGGTGATATGTAAGTGACCACCCTGTGTGAGTTTCAAGTATCAAATCTTTTGACCAACGCTGTTTAACCCTTGCACAACTACAGCTTCTTATTCAAAATGATGAAATCTGGTGTCTGTGCCCGCTTTACCACCATTTTCATGCCCAAATGCTTGTTGGTCAAGGCAAATTGCAAGTGGGTGATATGTAAGTGACCACCCTGTGTGAGTTTCAAGTATCAAATCTTTTGACCAACGCTGTTTAACCCTTGCACAGCTACAGCTTCTTATTCAAAATGATGAAATCTGGTGTCTGTGCCCGCTTTACCACCATTTTCATGCCCAAATGCTTGTTGATCAAGACAAACTGCAAGTGGGTGATATGTAAGTGATCACCCTGTGTGAGTTTCAAGTGTCAAATCTTTTGACCAACGCTGTTTAACCCTTGCACAACTACAGCTTCTTATTCAAAATGATGAAATCTGGTGTCTGTGCCCGCTTTACCACCATTTTCATGCCCAAATGCTTGTTGGTCAAGACAAACTGCAAGTGGGTGATATGTAAGTGACCACCCTGTGTGAGTTTCAAGTGTCAAATCTTTTGACCAACGCTGTTTAACCCTTGCACAACTACAGCTTCTTATTCAAAATGATGAAATCTGGTGTCTGTGCCCGCTTTACCACCATTTTCATGCCCAAATGCTTGTTGGTCAAGGCAACTTGCAAGTGGGTGATATGTAAGTGACCACCCTGTGTGAGTTTCAAGTGTAAAATGTTTTGACCAACGCTGTTTAACCCTTGCACAGCTACAGCTTCTTATTCAAAATGATGAAATCTGGTATCTGTGCCCGCTTTACCACCATTTTCATGCCCAAATGCTTGTTGGTCAAGGCAAATTGCAAGTGGTTGATATGTAAGTGACCACCCTGTGTGAGGTTCAAGTGTCAAATATTTTGACCAACGCTATTTAACCCTTGCACAGCTACAGCTTCTTATTCAAATTGATGAAATCTGGTGTCTGTGCCCGCTTTACCACCATTTTCATGCCCAAATGCCTGTTGGTCAAGGCAAATTGAAAGTGGGTGATATGTAAGTGACCACCCTGTGTAAGTTTCAAGTGTCAAATCTGTTGACCAACGCTGTTTAACCCTTGCACAGCTACAGCTTCTTATCAAAATTATGAAATCTGGTGTCTGTGCCCGCTTTACCACCATTTTCATGCCCAAATGCTTGTTGGTCAAGGCAAATTGCAAGTGGGTGATATGTAAGTGACCACCCTGTGTGAGTTTCAAGTGTCAAATCTTTTGACCAACGCTGTTTAACCCTTGCACAGCTACAGCTTCTTATTCAAAATGATGAAATCTGGTGTCTGTGCCCGCTTTACCGCCATTTTCATGCCCAAATGCTTGTTGGTCAAGACAAACTGCAAGTGGGTGATATGTAAGTGACCACCCTGTGTGAGGTTCAAGTGTCAAATCTTTTGACCAATGCTGTTTAACCCTTGCACAGCTACAGCTTCTTATTCAAAATGATGAAATCTGGTGTCTGTGCCCGCTTTACCACCATTTTCATGCCCAAATGCTTGTTGGTCAAGACAAACTGCAAGTGGGTGATATGTAAGTAACCACCCTGTGTGAGTTTCAAGTGTCAAATCTGTTGACCAACGCTGTTTAACCCTTGCACAACTACAGCTTCTTATTCAAAATGATGAAATCTGGTGTCTGTGCCCGCTTTACCACCATTTTCATGCCCAAATGCTTGTTGGTCAAGGCAAATTGCAAGTGGGTGATATGTAAGTGACCACCCTGTGTGAGTTTCAAGTATCAAATCTTTTGACCAACGCTGTTTAACCCTTGCACAACTACAGCTTCTTATTCAAAATGATGAAATCTGGTGTCTGTGCCCGCTTTACCACCATTTTCATGCCCAAATGCTTGTTGGTCAAGGCAAATTGCAAGTGGGTGATATGTAAGTGACCACCCTGTGTGAGTTTCAAGTATCAAATCTTTTGACCAACGCTGTTTAACCCTTGCACAGCTACAGCTTCTTATTCAAAATGATGAAATCTGGTGTCTATGCCCGCTTTACCACCATTTTCATGCCCAAATGCTTGTTGATCAAGACAAACTGCAAGTGGGTGATATGTAAGTGATCACCCTGTGTGAGTTTCAAGTGTCAAATATGTTTACCAACGCTGTTTAACCCTTGCACAGCTACAGCTTCTTATTCAAAATGATGAAATCTGGTGTCTGTGCCCGCTTTACCACCATTTTCATGCCCAAATGCTTGTTGATCAAGACAAACTGCAAGTGGGTGATATGTAAGTGATCACCCTGTGTGAGTTTCAAGTGTCAAATCTGTTTACCAACGCTGTTTAACCCTTGCACAACTACAGCTTCTTATTCAAAATGATGAAATCTGGTGTCTGTGCCCGCCTTGCCACCATTTTCATGCACAAATGCTTGTTGGTCAAGGCAAATTGCAAGTGGGTGATATGTAAGTGACCACCCTGTGTGAGTTTCAAGTATCAAATCTTTTGACCAACGCTGTTTAACCCTTGCACAGCTACAGCTTCTTATTCAAAATGATGAAATCTGGTGTCTGTGCCCGCTTTACCACCATTTTCATGCCCAAATGCTTGTTGGTCAAGACAAACTGCAAGTGGGTGATATGTAAGTGACCACCCTGTGTGAGTTTCAAGTGTCAAATCTTTTGACCAACGCTGTTTAACCCTTGCACAACTACAGCTTCTTATTCAAAATGATGAAATCTGGTGTCTGTGCCCGCTTTACCACCATTTTCATGCCCAAATGCTTGTTGGTCAAGGCAAATTGCAAGTGGGTGATATGTAAGTGACCACCCTGTGTGAGTTTCAAGTATCAAATCTTTTGACCAACGCTGTTTAACCCTTGCACAGCTACAGCTTCTTATTCAAAATGATGAAATCTGGTATCTGTGCCCGCTTTACCACCATTTTCATGCCCAAATGCTTGTTGGTCAAGACAAACTGCAAGTGGGTGATATGTAAGTGACCACCCTGTGTGAGTTTCAAGTGTCAAATCTTTTGACCAACGCTGTTTAACCCTTGCACAACTACAGCTTCTTATTCAAAATGATGAAATCTGGTGTCTGTGCCCGCTTTACCACCATTTTCATGCCCAAATGCTTGTTGGTCAAGGCAAATTGCAAGTGGGTGATATGTAAGTGACCACCCTGTGTGAGTTTCAAGTATCAAATCTTTTGACCAACGCTGTTTAACCCTTGCACAGCTACAGCTTCTTATTCAAAATGATGAAATCTGGTGTCTGTGCCCGCTTTACCACCATTTTCATGCCCAAATGCTTGTTGATCAAGACAAACTGCAAGTGGGTGATATGTAAGTGATCACCCTGTGTGAGTTTCAAGTGTCAAATCTGTTTACCAACGCTGTTTAACCCTTGCACAACTACAGCTTCTTATTCAAAATGATGAAATCTGGTGTCTGTGCCCGCCTTGCCACCATTTTCATGCACAAATGCTTGTTGGTCAAGGCAAATTGCAAGTGGGTGATATGTAAGTGACCACCCTGTGTGAGTTTCAAGTATCAAATCTTTTGACCAACGCTGTTTAACCCTTGCACAGCTACAGCTTCTTATTCAAAATGATGAAATCTGGTGTCTGTGCCCGCTTTACCACCATTTTCATGCCCAAATGCTTGTTGGTCAAGACAAACTGCAAGTGGGTGATATGTAAGTGACCACCCTGTGTGAGTTTCAAGTGTCAAATCTTTTGACCAACGCTGTTTAACCCTTGCACAACTACAGCTTCTTATTCAAAATGATGAAATCTGGTGTCTGTGCCCGCTTTACCACCATTTTCATGCCCAAATGCTTGTTGGTCAAGGCAAATTGCAAGTGGGTGATATGTAAGTGACCACCCTGTGTGAGTTTCAAGTATCAAATCTTTTGACCAACGCTGTTTAACCCTTGCACAGCTACAGCTTCTTATTCAAAATGATGAAATCTGGTATCTGTGCCCGCTTTACCACCATTTTCATGCCCAAATGCTTGTTGGTCAAGACAAACTGCAAGTGGGTGATATGTAAGTGACCACCCTGTGTGAGTTTCAAGTGTCAAATCTTTTGACCAACGCTGTTTAACCCTTGCACAACTACAGCTTCTTATTCAAAATGATGAAATCTGGTGTCTGTGCCCGCTTTACCACCATTTTCATGCCCAAATGCTTGTTGGTCAAGGCAAATTGCAAGTGGGTGATATGTAAGTGACCACCCTGTGTGAGTTTCAAGTATCAAATCTTTTGACCAACGCTGTTTAACCCTTGCACAGCTGCAGCTTCTTATTCAAAATGATGAAATCTGGTGTCTGTGCCCGCTTTACCACCATTTTCATGCCCAAATGCTTGTTGGTCAAGACAAACTGCAAGTGGGTGATATGTAAGTGACCACCCTGTGTGAGTTTCAAGTGTCAAATCTTTTGACCAACGCTGTTTAACCCTTGCACAACTACAGCTTCTTATTCAAAATGATGAAATCTTGTGTCTGTGCCCGCTTTACCACTATTTTCATGCCCAAATGCTTGTTGATCAAGACAAACTGCAAGTGGGTGATATGTAAGTGATCACCCTGTGTGAGTTTCAAGTGTCAAATCTGTTTACCAACGCTGTTTAACCCTTGCACAACTACAGCTTCTTATTCAAAATGATGAAATCTGGTGTCTGTGCCCGCCTTGCCACCATTTTCATGCACAAATGCTTGTTGGTTGAAAGGGTTAAAGCTCGTCTCTGCTTCACATGTCATAGAATTGTTTGTGTTACAGAACTGTTTGTTCCAGCACATTTTTTGCTACTGTCTTTGTCTGTTATCTTTTTATACCGTGTGAATAACTTTTCTATTTGAGTACAAATTTGCCCATATATGTATATCCTTCCGCTGCGGCAGTTTCTAGCCAATCATGTTATGTTGACCCCCTTTTGTGTTCTGTCCAATTAGTTATTGACTTGGGACATACACGCCCTAAATCCTTTCTTTTATATACTTTTGTTAAACAAACAATAAACAGTGTGAATCTTTACTGCTTGTGTTTTGCATGTTACTCGTAGCATAAGGTTTACACTCACGGACGTCTAAGAGACTATCACATCGAGGGTTAAAGAATAGAGGAAGAATCCTTACAAGTGGGGGCTCTTGCCGGAATTCAGTTGATCGTCCCCGGACGGTAAGATAGAGAATTTATTGTCTGTCTTTGCCATACGGGATTGCGGTCATACACTGAAGCTGAATCCGTGTCAGTGTTCTGGGAACACGTGACCAAACATCTTTAATGTCTGGGACTTAAAGATACGTCTGAGAAGTGACCAGGGGTCCAAGCGCAATTCTCCAAAGACGTTAGTATCTGGGATACTTAAAATAGACCTGGGAGTCTATACATAACGTAGATTTTACCTCGATTTGATTGTCTACTTATTATGTTATGGCCATAACAGATATTAGAGTATAAGTTTCATGTATTCAGCTTGACGGGTGGTAAGTGCACGTCTGTTGAATACCCTTATAACTTTCTTGCTTCCTATCACAATACGCTGCATTTCCAAGTCCCTGTACGAGTGGTGAGTAAACGTACAGATTATTACTATCGATTGTTTTGTTAAAGTACTATGCAGATGATATTGTGATATTGTCAATAACTAATTAACTGGTTAGCTGATGCATGCATAGAAAGTTGTTGGAAATTGTGTTTTTACTATGGGCTCTGGTCAGAGTAAGAAAACTGTATACCCCCCTCCCCTACCCGAGGAGACATGTAAAGAATACGTGGCCCGTAACTCTACCTCTGATTATTATTTGATTGATCCCTGGGTGGATAATTTAGCAGGGTGGACAGAGAAAGCAGGACAGGACCCATTCCCACGGGAAGGCAGTAATTACCCTTTTTATATGGATATGGTTAAAGGTCTTTGTTTAGGGGACAGGGAAGCCTGGCCGTGGTATGATCATGATCCACAATGGGATATGGCATATATGCGGGCCGGGGGTGAGCAGTGGCTGACCATAGCGCCCTATTGGTATGATAAATCCATCAATAAGAAACAAAGGAGGATTAAAAATATCAGTTCCCAACAGCACAGAAGGGAGGAAGTGAGAACCTGTAAATCTTTGAAAACCCTCTCGCCTCCCCCTTACATTCCAGTATATCCTGCTCTTAAAGACACAGATCTCTTAGCAGCAGTAACCCTTTCACAGCAGATGGGATCGCCTCCAACTCCACTGCTAGAAAATGCGTCCACTAGCTCTATCCCTAACGCACCAGTAACCCAGAGTTTAGATAATAGTGTAATAACCTCCCAGCCCACATCCCTTAAACAATCAGCCACCCGCCGCACAGCCGATTCCACTATCGCTGCTGAGGGCTCCTTCTCCCCCCATGTCACTCGAAGAGGAACTGAATTCTCTGACGGCGGTGAAGCTTCTTCCACCACCGTTGCCCTCCACTTACCCTTTATGACAGTGGGAGACCAAATGTTAATAAAACCCATTGAAATAGAAGATTTAGACAGGATAGTAAAACACTGTCCCAAGCCTACCGTTACCCCCGCTGGCTGTATATCTTATTTGCGCAAAGCTTGCAAAGGACGCAGCTATACACAAGAAGACATGAGGCTGATTATAGATGGTGTAACCGACCACTATAATGGATGGGATTGGACAAAGGTCCCTACCATCCACACACCCGCTGCACAAAATAGTGCCGCTGCTTACCCCCTCAACACACTGACAGGTATCGAGGATATGTGGAAGGAAATTGATACACATATGAAGGAAGTCTTTAAAACCCGTGCTTCTTTGCCTGTCGCTGTAGCTTGTAAACAGAAGCCCTCAGAGTCTGTTACTGAGTTTTGGAAAAGGTTTAAGGACTGCTGGACAGATGACGCTGGCTTACCTTTGCTTAACTCAGAAAGCTTACTCATTTCCACCTTCATTAACAACCTTCTACCTTCTGTCATAGTTTCTGTTAAGCAAAGCGTCTCTTCCTGGACTTCTGATAGTACGAAAGATTTTGAGAAACATTTATATGAGAAAGAGGCTGCAGGGTGTTTTGATGTAAAGAAACCTGCACCCACTCATAACTATCAGAACTCCAGACGCTTTGACAGACAGAACCAACCCCGCAGTCAGGGAAGATTCCAAAGACCCCAACATAAATCACCTACAGGAGACATGGCCGGCAAACGGCACACCTCCTGTTACAACTGTGGCCAGGATGGTCACTGGGCAAGAGATTGCCCCCAGCCCCCTCAGACACCTCGACAGCCTGCTCTGAATCCTGCCCCCCAACAACACCCCCGCCCACGCCATGACAACCCTCTCTCTGATCATGTACGTTTCAGAGTTGACTGGCAAGACCCCGCGCACTGACGGGGCCCGGAGGAGGGTATCCCAGCCTTTATTCAACTCACCCGTCATTGGAAAGATTCACCTCTGCTGCCACTTATTATAAATGGAAGTAAAATTCCCTTTTTAGTGGACAGCGGTGCAACAACCAGTGTTTTGTGTTCTGACCTATATGATGGTGATTTGGAAAAGACTGCTCCTTCAATGGGAATCAATGGGATACCCACCGATGCCTACCTAACCAAGGCCCTCTCTGTCTCCACAACAAAGGGGTTGCGCATGGGCAAACATAGGTTCACAGTCATACCTGAGTGCCCCATTAACCTACTAGGTAGGGACCTGCTTAGCAAACTTTCCATCTCTATCCTGCCCTCACCTACTGGTACTGGGTTGGATATTGAATCCCCTCATTTTCCAATTTGGGAAATGACTACCAACATGCCTGACCTCGCCCAAGTAAACCCCGCTCTTTGGTCAGAAGGTCCATATGACACTGGCCTAATCTCATGCACACCATATAAGGCCAATCTCAAACCCGACTCACACCCTGTTTATCAAAAACAGTATCCCCTCTCACCAGAAAAGATAGAAGGTCTCCGCCCCATGATACAGCAATTCTTACAACAGGGTATTCTCAGACATATTGTATCACCATACTGTACTCCTGTGAACCCTGTTGCCAAGGCTGATGGCAGCATAAGATTTGTACAGGATCTCAGAGCGATCAATCAGCTAATTGTCCCAATTGCACCAATTGTCCCAGACGTAAACTCACTCATTTCTGCAATCCCTGCAGATGCTGCGTTCTTCTCTGTAATTGATTTGAAGAATGCCTTTTTCAGCATACCTGTAGATTCACAGACACAATTACTTTTTGCCTTTTCTTTTGAGGGTAAACAACTTACCTGGTGCAGATTACCCATGGGCTATATTGACTCACCCGTTGTCTATAGCTTTGTACTCCAGGCCACATTGAGGCCCTGGCAACCTCACCATGGTTCAGTCCTGCTACAGTATGCAGATGATCTGCTGCTCTGTAGTCAAACTGAGGAGGCCTGCCGAGAGGATGGTGTTTCATTACTAAACTGGCTTTGTGAATGTGGACACAAGGTGTCCAAAACAAAAATGCAATGGTGTAAAAAGCATGTTGATTACTTAGGTTTTGTGCTCACTCAGGGAGAGAGGAAAATCAGTCCACAACGCATACAGTCTGTATTGGGCCTGGTCACCCCAACTACCCAGAAGGAACTACTGTCCTTCCTGGGTATGGTAAATTACTGCAGACAGTGGATATCTGATTGCTCCTATTATGATAACATTTTGAGACAAGCCACACTGAAGGACAAACCTAAAACTGTACAATGGTCACAAGAAATGTTAACTGCATATGAAAGTTTAAAATGTATGTTGATGAAAAGTCCGGCACTTGGCCTCCCCAATTATGTACTACCTTTCCATCTATATGCAAGGGACAATTGTAAAACCATGGCGGGGGTGCTCACACAGTTTCATGGAGGGAAGTTGCGCCCCGTGGCATTTTTTTCCAAAGTCATGCCAGTGTCTGTGCAAGGTATGCCTGCCTGCCTCAGGGCTTTGGCAGCCTGTGCAATGGTTGCAGAAATGGCCACTACCCTCACTTTAGGCCACACCACAGTACTCCACACCACACATGATGTCCTGGCAATACTTAAAGGCTTACACACACAGCACATGTCTGCTCAACGCCTTAGTGGATATGAAGTACTCCTTTTGAGTAACCCTACCCTTACCATCAAGTACACTGCTAGTTCTTCTGGCCCAGCACCCATTCTCAATGCCCTTTTAGGCTTGAAAGGTCCCGAGGATGAACCACCCGACCTACATGACTGTGCTGCTTCCATTGAAGCTGAAACTTCTCCCAGACTTGACATGTCTCCCGTTCCCATACCAGGCGCAGACATAGTTTTTGTTGACGGCTCCTGTAGTAGGCCCAATGACAATACATACCAAGCTGGCTATGCCATTGTCACCCTCCCTGACACTGTGTTGGAAGCCCTACCAATACCTTATCAGTCCGCGCAAGCTGCAGAACTCATTGCACTCACTAGAGCATGTCAGCTCTACCAGAACAAGCCTGTTACCATCTACACTGACTCCAGATACGCCCACGGCGTTGTTCATGACCATGGGGTCATTTGGCAACGCCGTGGCTTTCTCGGGGCAGATGGTAAGGGTATCTCGCATGCGCAGCTCATCTCTGATCTGTTACATGCCATTACCCTCCCTTCTGACATTGCCATTATCCACTGCAAGGCACATACTGGCGGCAAGGATAATATCTCCCTTGGCAACGCCCTTGCAGACACTACTGCTAAACAAGCGGCCCTACAGCCTACTGCCCATTCTCACATGGCAGTCATGGCCCCTCCCTCCCTTGACAACGTCCATCTGCTCACTCAACTTCAAGCTGCTGCGACTAATACTGATCTCTCCGATTGGACTTACCCAATTCTGCAGAAAAATCCTAAATCAGGATTAATCTGCAAAGAGGGGAAACCCTGTATACCCCAGTCCAGTGCCCCTTTGCTCATTGCCCATTACCATGGTGTTGGTCACCATAGTAAAGCCACAACACTCCTCCTACTAACCAAGGATTTTTATGTTACTGAGGCCAAAACACTTGTGGACCAATATGTTAGCAGATGCATCACCTGCCTCAGGAACAACCCTAACAACCCTAATAAAGCGAAACACCAGCATCTTGAATACCCCACTACCCCTTTTACACACTTACAAATTGATTTTACCCATATCCCTGGCATAGGCAAACAAGAATATGCCCTGGTCATTGTAGATATGTTCTCTCGCTGGCCAGAAGTATTCCCAACTAAGTCAGAGGATGCTAAGACAGTAGCTAGAATCCTAACACAGGAAATCATCCCGAGATGGGGATGCCCATTGCAGATAAATAGCGACAAAGGCACAGCCTTTACAGCCAAAGTCACACAGGCCCTAGTGAAGGCCTTGCAAATAGAATGGAAGTTTCACATCCCGTACCACCCGCAGAGTTCAGGGGTCGTAGAAAGAATGAATAGGACCCTCAAAGACAAACTAAGGAAGGCCACAGGAGGTACCTTCCACAAATGGAAGCAAGTCCTCCCTATCATCCTAGCAGAAATTAGGATGACCCCACAGAAAACCCTAGGGTACTCCCCTTTTGAGATATTGATGGGTAGGCCTTTTCCCACCCCATGGGCAAAAAAACCGTTGATAATACAGGAAGGAGATCTAGAACTTATAAGGGAAGAGTATGTCAGGGCCCTCATAACCAAACTTGATGAGATTGAACATGATGTTGTTTGTAAAAATCCTTTGAACCCACAGGAACCAACACATCCTTTCAAAGTTGGAGACAGAGTCGTGGTAAAAGTACTCCCAAAGAACAAGACTCCGGGAGACTTCACCTATGGTCCAGAGACAGAAGTCGTTGCTGTAACCCGAACCGCAGTCCTGACAGAAGAGAGTCCCACCTGGATCCATGCTTCCCGAGTAAAGAAAATTCCTAGACCAGACCTAGAGGAGGAAACAGGTGATTCCAGTGAGGTACGAACAGGGGCGGACAGCCCTGACCTCCCACCTAGCGAAGACAGAAGACCAGAGGAGGATGAAGAAAATGCCCCCTATCTTTACCCTGGGGACTACCTTGATAGCCCTACTGGCCCACATCCACCTCACAACATGTGAAGTTGACATTACACACACCGACGGGGTTCCCACCTTGTGGTATAATTCCTCCAACACACACGTAGCCACCTATGTCCTAGACTATTTTATGTTCCCCAAGCTTGCTGACAACAAACATTTCATACAGCAAAGAAGGAAAGCAGGGATGTCCGAAACAGTTTATATTTGTGTTACTGATTCCTGGTGGGGATATAACTGTGATTCCTGGGGATCCGTGGGGTGGAACACGGGACTTGATTGGGGGTACAGACCATCAGACGCCTTAAACAGATGGAGTCAACCTGATGGAGTACCCCTACTCAAGAGACTGTCTATCTTTAAGATGGATGAAGGCCCGAATGCATACAGGTTTAGACTAAACATCCAACACCCTAGCAGAGCAGATAATGGTACCTATGTAGTTGGGATATGGTGGAAAACAGGGTACTTTAGCGCAAGACAGATCTTTTATTTATGGGATATGTTTAAACATCCAGCATACCAGTCCAGAGTTTCTCCCCAAGGTAAACCTTTAAGGCCTCATATTGCTACCTTTAAGGATATGGTAGCCATTAATAACCCCACTTTTGAAGACGTCCTAGCCATTGAAACCGGTTTCTCTGACATTAATTTCTGGCTAGAATGGATGAAGTATAATGCTGCAAAACATAATATGAGTAATTGTTACGTATGTGGCAAATCTAGGCCCCACTTAGGTACAGTACCTTTAAACATTCCTTTAGATCAAGAAGGATGCTTCTTTAGCCTATACAATGATACTAAAAATAATGATAGTCAGTGTGAAATGTGGAAGAAGGAATATCCTATATTATTAAAAAATCCTAATCCCGGAAGTACCATAACCATATACCCCGGGAATTATACCTGTTATGTATCCAACACCACCAAAGGAAGGGATTTAAAACCTTTCCCACCAGGGTATTGCGCAGAAAGAAGGACAACTGTCCTAGTTAATCAAACTAGATCATTAGGCGACATCTACTATATATGCGGGGATATGAAACTTAGGATCAAATTGGATACGCCCTGGCATGGTGAGTGTGCCCTGGCCAAAGTCATAATGCCACTTCTAATGATCACCGAAGACCACCCCACTCCTTCCTCTAATTCCCCTATCCTTCGGAAGAAAAGGACACTCCCAGGAGGTAGTTTTGACCCCCATGTATACATTGATGCTATAGGGGTCCCAAGAGGGGTTCCAAATAAGTTCAAAGCTAGAGACGAGGTAGCTGCAGGATTTGAATCTTTATTCCCTATAGTGACTGTAAACAAAAATGTAGCGTGGATTAACTATATATATTATAACCAACAAAGATTTGTTAATGATACCAAAGAGGCCCTTCTGGGAATATCTGAGCAACTAGAAGCTACTTCCCATATGACCTTCCAAAATAGGATGGCTCTGGATATGATGCTAGCAGAAAAAGGTGGTACATGCGTTTACATCAACAAAGCCGAAGGATGTTGTACCTATATCCCTGATAACACAGGTCCTAACGGTAAAGTAACATTAGCCATACAGAAACTAGAGTCATTATCAAAAGAACTCAAAAGGAACTCAGGTGTTGATAATCCATGGAGCCAATACTTTGGATGGGTTGAAAACTGGAAACAAGCCCTTATACAAATAGGTATATTTATACTTATTACCCTTATTCTTGTTACCACTATTGTTTACTGTATTATCCCGTGCTGTAAGAAGCTCACCTCCAAGGGTATCGATAATGCCATAATGTACAATGGTGCCCTGTCCCATACTACTGAAACTGAGGTACCTGGCCCTGAGTCATATGCCCAGTATCTAGTCCACTGGCGTGCAGAAAGACGTAAGCTTTGCAAGAATCATATAGTATAACAATAATGATTCTAAGAGGGGAATGAAAGGGTTAAAGCTCGTCTCTGCTTCACATGTCATAGAATTGTTTGTGTTACAGAACTGTTTGTTCCAGCACATTTTTTGCTACTGTCTTTGTCTGTTATCTTTTTATACCGTGTGAATAACTTTTCTATTTGAGTACAAATTTGCCCATATATGTATATCCTTCCGCTGCGGCAGTTTCTAGCCAATCATGTTATGTTGACCCCCTTTTGTGTTCTGTCCAATTAGTTATTGACTTGGGACATACACGCCCTAAATCCTTTCTTTTATATACTTTTGTTAAACAAACAATAAACAGTGTGAATCTTTACTGCTTGTGTTTTGCATGTTACTCGTAGCATAAGGTTTACACTCACGGACGTCTAAGAGACTATCACATCGAGGGTTAAAGAATAGAGGAAGAATCCTTACATTGGTCAAGGCAAATTGCAAGTGGGTGATATGTAAGTGACCACCCTGTGTGAGTTTCAAGTATCAAATCTTTTGACCAACGCTGTTTAACCCTTGCACAGCTACAGCTTCTTATTCAAAATGATGAAATCTGGTGTCTGTGCCCGCTTTACCACCATTTTCATGCCCAAATGCTTGTTGGTCAAGACAAACTGCAAGTGGGTGATATGTAAGTGACCACCCTGTGTGAGTTTCAAGTGTCAAATCTTTTGACCAACGCTGTTTAACCCTTGCACAACTACAGCTTCTTATTCAAAATGATGAAATCTGGTGTCTGTGCCCGCTTTACCACCATTTTCATGCCCAAATGCTTGTTGGTCAAGGCAACTTGCAAGTGGGTGATATGTAAGTGACCACCCTGTGTGAGTTTCAAGTGTAAAATGTTTTGACCAACGCTGTTTAACCCTTGCACAGCTACAGCTTCTTATTCAAAATGATGAAATCTGGTATCTGTGCCCGCTTTACCACCATTTTCATGCCCAAATGCTTGTTGGTCAAGGCAAATTGCAAGTGGTTGATATGTAAGTGACCACCCTGTGTGAGTTTCAAGTGTTAAATCTGTTGACCAATGCTGTTTAACCCTTGCACAACTACAGCTTCTTATTCAAAATGATGAAATCTGGTGCCTGTGCCCGCTTTACCACCATTTTCATGCCCAAATGCTTGTTGGTCAAGGCAAATTGCAAGTGGGTGATATGTAAGTGACCACCCTGTGTGAGTTTCAAGTGTCAAATCTTTTGACCAACGCTGTTTAACCCTTGCACAGCTACAGCTTCTTATTCAAAATGATGAAATCTGGAGTCTGCCCGCTTTACCACCATTTTCATGCCCAAATGCTTGTTGATCAAGACAAACTGCAAGTGGGTGATATGTAAGTGACCACCCTGTGCGAGTTTCAAGTGTCAAATCTGTTTACCAACGCTGTTTAACCCTTGCACAACTACAGCTTCTTATTCAAAATGATGAAATCTGGTGTCTGTGCCCGCCTTGCCACCATTTTCATGCACAAATGCTTGTTGGTCAAGGCAAATTGCAAGTGGGTGATATGTAAGTGACCACCCTGTGTGAGTTTCAAGTATCAAATCTTTTGACCAACGCTGTTTAACCCTTGCACAGCTACAGCTTCTTATTCAAAATGATGAAATCTGATGTCTGTGCCCGCTTTACCACCATTTTCATGCCCAAATGCTTGTTGGTCACGACAAACTGCAAGTTGGTGATATGTAAGTGACCACCCTGTGTGAGTTTCAAGTATCAAATCTTTTGACCAACGCTGTTTAACCCTTGCACAGCTACAGCTTCTTATTCAAAATGATGAAATTCTGGTGTCTGTGCCCGCTTTACCACCATTTTCATGCCCAAATGCTTGTTGGTCAAGGCAAATTGCAAGTGGGTGATATGTAAGTGACCACCCTGTGTGAGTTTCAAGTGTCAAATCTTTTGACCAACGCTGTTTAACCCTTGCACAGCTACAGCTTCTTATTCAAAATGATGAAATCTGGTGTCTGTGCCCGCTTTACCACCATTTTCATGCCCAAATGCTTGTTGGTCAAGGCAACTTGCAAGTGGGTGATATGTAAGTGACCACCCTGTGTGAGGTTCAAGTGTCAAATCTTTTCACCAACGCTGTTTAACCCTTGCACAGCTACAGCTTCTTATTCAAAATGATGAAATCTGGTGTCTGCCCGCTTTACCACCATTTTCATGCCCAAATGCTTGTTGATCAAGACAAACTGCAAGTGGGTGATATGTAAGTGACCACCCTGTGTGAGTTTCAAGTGTCAAATCTGTTTACCAACGCTGTTTAACCCTTGCACAACTACAGCTTCTTATTCAAAATGATGAAATCTGGTGTCTGTGCCCGCCTTGCCACCATTTTCATGCACAAATGCTTGTTGGTCAAGGCAAATTGCAAGTGGGTGATATGTAAGTGACCACCCTGTGTGAGTTTCAAGTATCAAATCTTTTGACCAACGCTGTTTAACCCTTGCACAGCTACAGCTTCTTATTCAAAATGATGAAATCTGGTGTCTGTGCCCGCTTTACCACCATTTTCATGCCCAAATGCTTGTTGGTCACGACAAACTGCAAGTTGGTGATATGTAAGTGACCACCCTGTGTGAGTTTCAAGTATCAAATCTTTTGACCAACGCTGTTTAACCCTTGCACAGCTACAGCTTCTTATTCAAAATGATGAAATCTGGTGTCTGTGCCCGCTTTACCACCATTTTCATGCCCAAATGCTTGTTGCTCAAGACAAACTGCAAGTAGGTGATATGTAAGTGACCACCCTCTGTGAGTTTCAAGTGTCAAATCTGTTGACCAACGCTGTTTAACCCTTGCACAACTAAAGCTTCTTATTCAAAATGATGAAATCTGGTGTCTGTGCCCGCTTTACCACCATTTTCATGCCAAAATGCTTGTTGGTCAAGACAAACTGCAAGTGGGTGATATGTAAGTGACCACCCTGTGTGAGGTTCAAGTGTCAAATCTTTTGACCAACGCTGTTTAACCCTTGCACAGCTACAGCTTCTTATTCAAAATGATGAAATCTGATGTCTGTGCCCGCTTTACCACCATTTTCATGCCCAAATGCTTGTTGGTCAAGACAAACGGCAAGTGGGTGATATGTAAGTGACCACCCTGTGTGAGTTTCAAGTATCAAATCTTTTGACCAACGCTGTTTAACCCTTGCACAGCTACAGCTTCTTATTCAAAATGATGAAATCTGGTGTCTGTGCCCGCTTTACCACCATTTTCATGCCCAAATCATTTTTGTTTATTGCAAAATGTCATGTAGATTGGTGTAAGGGACACTATTTGAAGTTTATGCAATGTTAACTTAGTGATCTATCCTTATTTAATTTATTTTAATATAATAATTTCTGAATAAGAAGCTGGAGCCGAATAAGAAGTGAATAAGAAGCTGGAGCCGAATAAGAAGTGAATAAGAAGCTGGCCGAATAAGAAGCTAACTTCAGCCTCGTTGCAAAGTCTCAGAAACCCACCCTCCACAAAGCAATCTCGCCATAGCTTCATGATCTACTACTCCATGCAGAACCCAAGTATTTGGTCACGTTTATCTGATACTACAGAGAGGTGTGTGGCCACAAGCAGCAAGTTTCCTATTGGTCTATGTGGTCACGCCCCCATTTAAAGGCAACGGTAGAATTTGCAAAACATGTCTTCCAGTTAGTTGCACAAAGAAAGTTCAGTCTGACACCGTGGACCAAGCATAAGATACATGTTTCTAACATGCTATGGGGTACAGTAGATGATGAAAGTGCATTTTGGGGTGTCATCAGCGCATGTTATGTGCACTGATACTGCTTCTCTCCCATCAGTGACGTGCGGGGAGGTCAGAAGCTGGGGAGGGAGGCACACATGGGGGTGGGTTTGGGTGCTGGGAGTCTGTGACCCCCATTTCAATGTAACATATACACACACACACACACACACACACACACACACACACACACACACACACACACACACACACACAGTCCTGTCCCCACACTCACTACAGATGCCCCACACACACATACAGTCCTGTCCCCACACTCACTACAGATGCCCCCCCCCCACACACACACACACACAGTCCTGTCCCCACACTCACTACAGATGCCCCCCCCCCCCACACACACACACACAGTCCTGTCCCCACACTCACTACAGATGCCCCTCCCCACACACACACACAGTCCTGTCCCCACACTCACTACAGATGCCCCCCCCCCACACACACACAGTCCTGTCCCCACACTCACTACAGATGCCCCCCCCCCCCCACACACACAGTCCTGTCCCCACACTCACTACAGATGCCCCCCCCCCACACACACACACACAGTCCTGTCCCCACACTCACTACAGATGCCCCCCCCCCCCCACACACACACACACACAGTCCTGTCCCCACACTCACTACAGATGCCCCCCCCCCACACACACACACACACAGTCCTGTCCCCACACTCACTACAGATGCCCCCCCCACACACACACAGTCCTGTCCCCACACTCACTACAGATGCCCCCCCCCCCACACACACAGTCCTGTCCCCACACTCACTACAGATGCCCCCCCACACACACACAGTCCTGTCCCCACACTCACTACAGATGCCACACACACACACACAGTCCTGTCCCCACACTCACTACAGATGCCCCACACACACATACAGTCCTGTCCCCACACTCACTACAGATGCCCCCCACACACACACACACACACACACACAGTCCTGTCCCCACACTCACTACAGATGTCCCCCCCCCCCACACACACACAGTCCTGTCCCCACACTCACTACAGATGCCACACACACACACACGCGCGCGCCGAGAGGGGGGTGGAGGGTACTCTCTACCTGGCCCAGCCCATTGGAGGGGCCCTGGTCCCGCTGCCCTCCCCCTTCCTTGTTGTAGACAGCCGCATGTCGAGTGAGGAGAGAGGACTGGCCGCCGCTGCAGCAACCTCTCTCCCAGCCCTGCAGATGCTGTGCTGGGGTGACAGGCAGCTCAGCGGTGGCCAGTCCTCTCTCCCGTGATGAAAGGAAGGGGAACGATCGCGCCCTGCCTTGCACTGCCACCCACCAGTTCTGACACCGGCTCCCCCACTGCGTGGTGCACACCGGCTTCGCGGCCGCATGTCATGTTATTTTAGATTTTTAATAGTGCTCTAGCCACGCCCCTTCATTGGCCATGCCCCCACTCATTACTGGGTCCCGGCAAAGCTGTTAGTGCCCCCCCTCACCCCCCCCACACAAACACACACACACACAGAGTCCTGTGCCCACACTCACTACAGATGCCACACACACACGCACATACAATCCTGTCCACACACTCACTACAGATGATATACACACGTACACACAGAGTCCTGTTCCCACACTCAGATGACACACACACACGAACACAGAGTCCTGTCCCGACACTCACTACAGATGCCACACACACAGAGGCTGATGACACACACACACACAGATTACAGGTTCTGGCAGCTACTCACCCTAGTCACTGTGCACGGGTGGCTGCTGCTGGCACCCCAGATCCCCATCTCCCTCCTCCCCTGTCACGCTGCTCAGCTCGGTGTCCGTCTTTCTGCACTTCCTGGATTGGTCACATGACCAATCCGAGCTGTCCATCAGAGCACAAGTACGCCACCACACTGAGGCATGCTTCCCATTTCTCTTTTCTAAGCAGCACAATTGGCTGCTGTGTAGCCCAGCCCCGCTGTACAGGCAGGCTCTGACAGTGTGTGAGATGAGGCTCAGCTCCCGCTGCCTCATCTCTGTCTCTCACTGCAATTCCCGGAGCCCTGCAACTCTGGCCAGTTTTATCTGTAAAATGCTTGCAATTAAACAAAGAATATGCTTAGAAGTTATAAGCAACTTCTTTGTGTTATTCCAATCATTTTTAGAGTCAAAACTGTAAAGTATGACAGGTGAGGATCTGCCTCCCCTGACTGCACACCCCTGCCTCCCATGTATTAAAGCGGCCATGTGTGCACAGTGACAGGCTATGCTCCCCTGTCATTATCAGCACTGCTATCTTTTATATAGCATGAAGTCACGCTGCATCAGTAAGGAGCAGAGGATCCGCAGCACTGGACTCCGGACTGAAGAGCTAGGGACAGAAGCAGAGTGACGGTTGGAGAGAGGACTCTCAGGACGGATTTGAAAAGGGTAAGTACTGTATGTGTTATTGTGATTGTGTGTTTGTGACTCTGAGAAGGGGGCCCAGGGCTGGCTCCGTTGTCATGTTCTAGCACCGATCATGTTCCCTGGCTTTTTCCTCTGCAGAGACATTTCACCCCTGGATTCACTGTCAGCTGCACTAGGTAAGACCACTTGTAATATCACAATGTCTTTGTGCTATAAATGGTGCAAAGTAGCCATTTTCCTCTGACTTTCTTGCTTCTGTCTTCATCCGGCCGTTGAGACGAAGCAGGAAGTGTTATAGCGTTATGATCCGTTCCACTATAATACATCTCCCCCCTATGTATCTAAACTCCAGCACTTACACTCCGTTTCCTTCCATAGAATGAAAAATGATTAGAAAGCATTTATTTACTTCCAGTGGAGATCACTCACTAGTGGGAGATGTCTCAAAGCTTTGTGATTGAGAAACACTGGCAATAATGCCAATAAAAACCTACTGCATCAGTTATTACAGTTTTTTTTCCTAGACTGTGCTAGAAAAATGATTCATAGCAGCGGAATGGTATTGGGATCCTGGCGCTTGGAATGCTGGCAGTCATAATACCAACAGCGTTATCACAATGCTTAGGATCCGGAAACCTATTAGGTAAGTAAGTTACCCCTAACCTCCCTAACCCTACTTACCAGCAGCCTGACTCTGGTGTGTACACACGGTGAGATCCTTCCTATGGCCGATTTTGACTATGCTGTTTCCCTTGAACTCCCCGGAGCCCAGCACCACAGATTTTGACTAACTTTTCTTGAGATATGGACTATGTGTGCTTTCGATTTTGACTTATGTGAGATTTTGGCTTATGTGAGATGTCATTGACATGTGAGATGAACTAGATAGTACACCGATCTAGCAAGGATTGACTTGCCTGCACAGTCTATCTTTTCTTGCGATGCCGACCTGGCGGGACCGCGCATCGGGATCGCAAGGTGACTGTCACCTTGCGATCTGCACTAACTTTTCTTGCGATTTTGACTATATAGTCAAAATCGAAAGAAAATATCTCACCGTGTGTACACACCTTTACCCTCCTCGGTGGTGCCTAACCCTAACCCCAACCTCCCCATAGCCTAAACCTAACCTTCCCTCGCCCACAGGCTAACAATCCCTGTTGTGTCTAACCTTCCCTCCCCACAGCCTAACCCTCCCCCCGCAGCCTAAGCCTAACCTCCCCCCTGCACCCGCGGTTTACATCTCTGCAGTCCCAGCAGACGTTCATTCGGGATCCCAGCTTTTGGGATCCCGGCGCCTGCATTGCAATCCCAGTGTTGGTATTCTGAGCAGTGTTGGGATTCTGGCGTCAGTATTCTGTCTTCTGGGACCCCGAATGCAAGGATCCTAATCGGATCCCATAAAAGCTGATTGGGAGCTATGGGAAACGTCTCCACTTTTTCTCATACGTCCTAGAGGATGCTGGGGTCCACTTTAGTACCATGGGGTATAGACGGTTCCGCAGGAGCCATGGGCACTTTAAGACTTTTCAAGGGTGTGAACTGGCTCCTCCCTCTATGCCCCTCCTCCAGACCTCAGTTTTAGAAATGTGCCCAGGCAGACTGGACGCACTCCAGGGGAGCTCTACTGAGTTTCTCTGAAAGACTTATGTTAGGTTTTTTTATTTTCAGGGAGGACTGCTGGCA
This sequence comes from Pseudophryne corroboree, assembly GCF_028390025.1. NCBI lineage: Eukaryota > Metazoa > Chordata > Amphibia > Anura > Myobatrachidae > Pseudophryne > Pseudophryne corroboree. Next base: position 246,232,204 of record NC_086454.1, on the reverse strand, counting down.
ACAGTCTCCCTGCTTCGTGGGACTTAGGGGACAGAAGTAGGAACCAACTTCCTAAATAGTTTCATGGCTCTGCTTCTGGCTGACAGGACACCATTAGCTCCTGAAGGGATGCTGAACGCTAGCTGCGGCTATGTGCTCTCTCCCACAGCCCGCCGTCACCCCCCTTACAGAGCCAGAAGTCAGAAGACAGGTGATTGTAAGAAGAAAAGGATCTTCAGACATCGTGACGGCTGAAAGGTACCGCGCAGCGGGTGGGAACGCTGCACGCCATGCTACCCACACACACAGGCACTGCAGGGTGCAAGGCGTGGGGGCGCCCTGGGCAGCATGAAACTTTGTAACACTGGCATATAAGGGGCATAAGATGCTGTGGCACAGCCCTACGCCCGCCAGTAAAATATTGGTAGCATAAAGTCTGTGGGGAAACGCACCATTATGGGGGTGGGGCTTCCTCAGGCAGCCAGCACACTGGTCAGCACCATTTTCTTCCAGCAAAAAGCAGGGGAAGAAACTCTGATCCTCCTCTCAGTTTCTGTTTAGTATCAGAGTACAAAGGGGGGGGGGGTGTATATTGTGATATTATGGCAATATATGTATATATAGAGAGAGAGAGAGAGAGCGGAAAGTCTCTGTGTACAAAGTACACGACACAGGGATTTTTTATTTAAGCGCAGAGTTGTGGACTGGCAATTCATTTCTGTGTCCCTCTGACAGATTTTACTGTGGGTCTGTCCCCTATAAGCCCGGAGTGTCTGTGGTGTGATTGTGCACGTGTGTGACATGTCTGAGGCAGGGAGCTCTTCCTCTGTGGGAGCCATGTTAGGGACACATAGATGTAATATGACCCCAAGAGCTTGACTGGGTAAAGGGTTACGTGATAGTGTGAATCATATCAGTAAGAGGTTGGACTGAATCTCGTGCAGAAAACTGAAAATAATCTGTTGAAGATGTGATTTTTAATAGTTCTGCCTTTCATCCACAGGGACCCCTCTGGGTCACATAAAAATTTGCACAAGTAGTACAAACTGATACTGACATGGACTCTGATTCCTGTGTCGACACTAGTGATCCCAGGGGAATAGGTTCTAAGTTAGCGAAAAGCATTCAAAACACGTTTTAGCTATAAAGGAGGTGTTAGTTACGAAGCCCCCTCTTTTACCACAGGAGAGGGTTTACTTTAGTAAAGAAGTAATGTAATTTTCCCTCCACCTCATGAGTTGAACAGTCTTAGAGAGAGTCTGATTTAACCTGAAAAGAAATTTCAGATTCCCAAAAGGAATTCAGGCAGCTTACCTTTTTCCAAAAGATGGGAATCACCCCACATTTTAGACAGGGCCCTGTCATAAAAGGAAAAAGGTGTTTCTCCCTCCGCCTGGAATGGCTTCACTTAAGGAGCCGGCAGACCGCAAGTTCGTGAGGTGATCTATTGATGTGGCCAATGGGACACTACTCAGCCCTACCATTGTCTGTGCGTGGGTGAGTAGTGCTATTGAAAAGTGGTCAGAACACTTGTCATTAGACATTGACACAGTAGATGGAGACCCTCGGCCCCCGGTCCTTGGAAGCCGCACATCCGTCCAGGAGGACCTGCAGCCGCACCAACCAGCGGGACGGTAACCTGCGGAAGCACCCGCTGGAGGTAAGGCTCCGGAGCCTGACACATAGCTCTCACGGGCCAGCTTCTCAGGGAACATGGTTGGATCCTGAATCTCCCAAAATCACATTTGGAACCAACCAGGAGCTTTTCCTTTCTGGGAATGATCCTCGACACGGAAGTGCAGAGGGTGTTTCTTCCAGAGGAAAAAGCGTTGGTGATACAAACAATGGTCCGGGATGTCCTGAAGCCAGCCCGGGTGTAGGTTCATCAGTGCATTCGCCTTCTGGGAAAAATGGTGGCCTCTTACGAGGCTCTGCAGTATGGGAGGTTTCATGCTCGGTCCTTCCAACTGGATCTCCTGGACAAGTGGTTGGGATCCCATCTATACATGCACCAGAGAATACATCTGTTGCCAAAGGCCAGGATTTCACCCCTCTGGTGGCTGCAATTACCTCACTTTCTGGAGAGCCGCAGGTTCAGGATTCAGGACTGGACCTTCTAACCATGGATGCAAGTCTCCGGGGCTGGGGCGTAGTCACTCAAGGGGAAACCTTCCGAGGAAGGTGGTCAAGTCTGGTAGCTAAGAGCCGTCTACAACGGTCTGCTCCAAGCGGCCCATCTTCTAAGAAATCGGGCCATTCAAGTGCAGTCGGACAATGTAACGACAGTGGCCTACATAAACCGACAAGGCGGAACGAAGAGCAGAGCCACAATGGCAGAGGTAACAAAAATCCTCCTCTGGGCAGAAAAGCACGCGATGGTGCTGTCAGCAATCTTCATTCCGGGAGTGGACAACTGGGAAGCGGACTTCCTCAGCAGGCACAGTCTCCATCCAGGAGAGTGAGGACTCCAACCCGAGGTGTTCGCAGAGGTGATAAGTCTTTGGAGCGTCCCTCAAATAGACATGATGGCCTCCCGCCTCAACAAGAAGCTTTGCAGGTACTGTTCCAGGTCAAGAGACCCACAGGCAGTGGTGGTGGACGCACTGGTAACTCTGCGGCTCTTCCAGTTGGTGTATGTGTTTCCTCCACTTCCACTCATCCCAAAGATTCTAAAACTTATAAAAAGAACAAGAGTTCAGGCGATTCTCATTGCTCCAGACTGGCCAAGACTAGCTTGGTACGCGGATCTTCTGGAGTTGCTGCTGGAAGATCCAAGGCCTCTTCCTCTACGAGAGGACCTTTTACAACAGGTGCCGTTCGCTTATCAAAACTTACCGCGGCTACGTTTGATGGCATAGAGGTTGAACGCCTGATCTTAGCTCGGAAAGACATTCTGAACAAGGTTATTCCTACCCTGATCCAGGCTAGGAAAGGAGTAACATCTAAACATTACCATCGCATTTGGAAAAAGTATGTGTCATGGTGTGAATCCAAGAAGTTTCCTACGGTGGAGTTTCAACTTGGACGGTTTCTCCTCTTCCTGCAAGCAGGTGTGGATGTGGGCCTGCATTTGGGCTCCATAAAGGTCCAGATTTCTGCCTTGTCCATTTTCTTCCAGAAACAATTGGCTTCCCTCCCTGAGGTTCAGACTTTCTTGAAAGGGGTCCTGCACATCCAGCCTCCCTTTGTGCCTCCTACGGCACCTTGGGATCTTAACGTGGTGTTGCAGTTCCTGCAATCAGATTGGTTCGAGCCTCTACAAGAGGTTGAGGTCAAGTTTCTCACTTGGAAGGTGGTCACACTGTTGGCATTGGCATCTGCTAGGCGTGTGTCTGAACTGGGGGCTTTGTCTTACAAGAGCACATACTTAATTTTCCATGAAGATAGAGCTGAGCTCCGGATGCGTCTGCAGTTTCTTCCTAAGGTTGTTTCGGCTTTTCATATCAACCACTCTGTTGTGGTGCCGGTGGCTACTGACTCCTCAATTACCTCAAAGTCCTTGGATGTTGTGAGGGCTTTGAAGATTTATGTGAAGAGATCTTCTTGTCACAGAAAATCGGACTCTCTGTCCTATATGCTCCCAATAAGATTGGGTGTCCTGCTTTTAAGCAGACGATTTCTCGCTGGATCAGGTTCACTATCCAGCATGCTTATTCTACGGCAGGATTGCCGTGTCCTAAATCTGTTAAGGCCCACTGTAACGTGGGTTCTTCCTGGGTGGCTGCCCGAGGTGTTTCGGCTTTACAGCTTTGCCGAGCGGTTACTTGGTCAGGGTCGAACACGTTTGCTAAGTTCTACAAGTTCGATACTTTGGCCTCTGAGGACCTACAGTTTGGTCATTCAGTTTTGCTGGAGCCTCCGCGCTCTCCCTCCCCTACTGGGAGCTTTGGTACATCCCCATGGTACTAATGTGGACCCCAGCATCCTCTACGGACTATGGGAAAATGATTTACCGGTAGGTAATTAAAATCCTATTTTTACACTACCTAAACAACTACCTCCAGAATAATATTGCTGCAGGGGTGCATTTGCAGTTGCATTGATAAAGTAAGGGCATACAGTAGCTCTTTGAAGGTACATTTTGTGGTAGTAGCACTGCTCATTTTATTGTATATTTAACAAGGGAGCATTCAGCAGCAACCAAGAAACACATTGGCCGAGATTCAATTGTTTTTGTGCCGGCAGCCACTAGATGGTGCCCAGCGGAGCAATTCAGCTGTTGCTCCGTTTAGGCACAATGGTTGCCGACGCCGGCATTTCAGCTCGCACCCCCATGGGTGACGAGCTGAAATTAATTAAAAGTGACCTGTTCGGGGGTGCCCAAATGCCATTTTCGCAATTGCCACTTTAGTCGGGTTTAGCCACTATTCGCGGCTAAACCTGACCTCTATGGGCGCAATAAAAAAGGTCAGTTGAGTATCGCTACGCAATCTCAGTCACTTTATATGGGAGATTGGGTGCAATGTAACAAATACCACCCATTGAGTCCTGACCACTGTACACCTGTTGCTGTCTGATGTTTCCCCTATTTAGTCAGTAATAGTTTTACAGTCTCCGTACTACTAACAAGACAGTGCATACTGGGAAGTGGGGTTGATTCTAGTCCTAGTGGCAATAATGCTGTTGTAGAGACCATTGTGCGGCTCATAAGAGAGGTCCAGCAGTCCCAGGTAGAGTGTACATAGCTCTTGGTGTTCCAGCAAGAGTGACATGTGCATCAGAAGGAGATGTGCAGCTCAGAGCAGAAATAACTTCAGTGGTCCTGCCTGCCCAGGTGCCAATTACTGCTTGTACAATTAAGAAGGGTGCTGATGCCAATGCTAATTAGTCTGACATAAATGATGATGTATTGGCTAATCCCCTTGTGCTATTTCCCAATATTAGAGCAACACAGGATGGTGATCTCTATTTGCACCCAGTTCGTATTGCATTTCTTACACTATACAGTATGTCACATATGTTGTTAATTGTTAGAAAAAATTGGAATGTGTGTCCACATTTTTGCGTAGTGGGGGGTGGTCCCCAAAGCATATTTTTGCACCTGGGCCCATCACTGACTAATTCTGCCACTGTAGCCAGCCCGGGGCTGGAATTCCTTGGGTAGCAGGAATGCCTGGTGGCATGGGTGCAGCCAGGGTTCATATTATATTAATATTGTTCTTTACAGGAAGCCTACAGGTCCCAGCAAGCCAGCTCCGGCATGTCAGCACTTGGAGAGCCGCAAGTGCCAGCATGCCAGGATATTAAGGGCCCGCTGGCACCTGTAGTCTATCTGTAAAGAAAATATTACATAAAAACAGGACACCTAATACTGCAATAATTTATTGCACCACACCTTCACCTGGGTGGCAGCGGCCTTTAAACTCTTTTGTATGGACATCGCCACCCCCGGACATCCAACGTCTTACACCTGCACCTCCACCTAGGGGGAAGCGCCCTTTAAGCTCTTTTGTATAGACGATACCTCCCCAGGACTTCCAATGTCTTCTTCCTGCACCTCCACCTGGGGAGCGACCGCATTTCAGCTCTTTTGCATAGCCATTGCATCCCCAGGATGTCTGACGTCTTCTGCCTGCACCTCCACCTGGGGGATGACGGCATTTCAGCTCTTTTGCGTGGCTGTCGTCTACCCAAGACGTCCAATGTTTTCTGCCTACACCCACCACCTGGAGGACAACGGCATTTCAGATATTTTGCATGGCTGTCGCCTCCCCAGGACGTCCGATGCTTCTGCCTGCACCTCCACCTGGGGGACGATGGCATTTCAGCTCTGTTGCATGGCCGTCGCCTCCCCAGGATGTCCGACGTCTTCTGCCCGCACCTCCTTCCTGGGGGATGACGTCATTTCATCTCTTTTGCATGGCCGTCGCCTACCCAGGACATCCAATGTCTTCTGCCTGCACCTCCACATGGGGGGCGACGGCATTTCAGCTCTTTTGCCGGGCTTCAAGGCATCAGTTCCCGCTGTGATAAAACTTGATGGAAAATGTGTTTTGTATTACAAAAAACAAAAAAACAACAACAAGCAGACATGTGCTGTAAGCACTTGTGTTGCTTATACAACTGCTGAGGACGCCTCAACCCTTCCATTAATATTAGTGAGGTATCATAAAACTTGGTGCAAGATAACATATAAAATTATAGATTTAAATTTTACGGACTGCTTTATAATGGGTTCTCCTTAATTCATTATTATCTGCTAGAAATTGACAGAAGCTGATTAGTTGCTATGAACAAGATTTCCACTTTATGTCTCTATGAGATTTGATAAATCTTCCCATTAGCCTGTAATGGATTATCTTAAATGTTATTATATGATATCAATATTTTACACACAATGTAATTTAGCATTACACTTGCTAGACCAGGGGTTCTCAAACTCTGTCCTCAGGACCCCACACAGTGCATGTTTTGCAGGTAACCCAGCAAGTGCACAGGTGTATTAATTACTCACAGTCACACTTTAAAAGGTCCACAGGTGGAGCTAATTATTTCACTTGTGATTCTGTGAGGAGACCTGCAAAACATGCACTGTGCGGGGTCCTGAGGACCGAGTTTGAGAACCTGTGTGCTAGACCATACTCCTGGTATGTCCGGGAAACGCGTGACTCTTGTCTTGCTGTCCACTACCCAATGCTATGGACTGTAGCAGGGAGGAAGGCAGTCTTTGGGAGCAATGCACTGATTACACGATTTGCCATGTCACATCACCTGGTTATTCCATTTGGGGAAATCTTGGACGGTTAAATTATACTCGTAGAGCTCCCATCCTCGGCTCAAAAATTTACGATCACCCACATTCCTCATCCACCGCCTGCATCCAAGCTACATCGCTTCATAGAAACATAGAATTTGACGGCATATAAGAACCACTTGGCCCATCTAGTCTGCCCCCTTTTATTTTTATTTTTTTAACCTTTAGGTAATCTCAACTCTTTTTGAACCTTAATTCTTTGTAAGGATATTCATATGCCTATCCCAAGCGTGTTTAAATTGCTCTACAGTCTTCGCCTCTACCACCTCTGATGGGAGGCTATTCCACTTATCCACTACTCTTTCTGTGAAGTAATTTTTCATTAAATTTCGCCTGAACCTCCCCCCTTCAGTCTCCGTGCATGTCCTCGACTTTGTTAAAACCCTTGGTATATTTGAAAGTTTCTATCATGTCCCCCCTTTCCCTTCTCTCCTCCAAACTATACATGTTAAGATCTTTTAGCCTTTCTGTGTATGTTTTGTGGTGTAGGCCATGTACCATTTTAGTTGCCCTTCTTTGTACACTCTCTAATGTATTTATATTCTTCTGGAGATATGGACCCTCATTCCGAGTTGATCGCTCGCTAGCTACTTTTAACAGCCGTTCAAACGCATAGTCGCCACCCACGGCGGAGTGTATTTTCACTTTGCAAGAGTGCGAACGCCTGTGCAGCCAAGCAGTACAAAAACATTTTGGGCAAAACAAAACCAGCCCTGTAGTTACTTATTCTGTGCGATGATTGCTGCAACGAAGGGCCCGGAATTGACGTCAGATACCGGCCCTGCAAACTTCTGGACACGCCTGCATTTTCCAAACACTCCCAGAAAACAGGTCAGTTGACACCCATAAACTCCCACTTCCTGTCAATCTCCTTGTGATCGGCTGTGCAAATGGAATCGTCGCTAGAAGCAGTGCAAAACAACAATGCTCTTTGTACCTGTATGCAGCGTGTGGGTAATTCCAAGTTGATCGCAGCAGGAATGTTTTTAGCAGTTGGGCAAAACCATGGCCCTCATTCCGAGTTGTTCGCTCGCAAGCTGCTTTTAGCAGCATTGCACACGCTAAGCCGCCGCCTACTGGGAGTGAATCTTAGCATCTTAAAATTGCGAACGAAAGATTCGCAATATTGCGATAAGACATCTCTGTGCAGTTTCTGAGTAGCTCGAGACTTACTCTGCCAGTGCGATCAGTTCAGTGCTTGTCGTTCCTGGTTTGATGTCACAAACACACCCAGCGTTCGCCCAGACACTCCTCCGTTTCTCCAGCCACTCCCGCGTTTTTCCCAGAAACGGTAACGTTTTTTCCCACACGCCCCTAAAACGGCCTGTTTCCGCCCAGAAACACCCACTTCCTGTCAATCACATTACGATCACCAGAACGATGAAAAAAACGTGAGTAATATTCCTAACTGCATAGCAAATTTACTTGGCGCAGTCGCAGTGCGAACATTGCGCATGCGCATTAAGCAGAAAATCGCTGCGATGCGAAGAAAATTACCGAGCGAACAACTCGGAATGACCACCCATGTGCACTGCAGGGGAGGCAGATTTAACATGTGCAGAGAGAGTTAGATTTGGGTGTGGTGTGTTCAATCTGCAATCTAATTTGCAGTGTAAAAATAAAGCAGCCAGTATTTACCCTGCACAGAAACAAAATAACCCACCCAAATCTAACTCTCTCTGCAAATGTTATATCTGCCCCCCCCTGCAGTGCACATGGTTTTGCCCAATTGCTAACAAAAATCCTGCTGAGATCAACTTGGAATTACCCCCCGTGTGCGCATTACGGCCCATATGCATGCGTAGTTTTGCCGGGGTTTTTTAAATGATCGCTACGCAGCGAACAAAGGCAGCTAGAGATCAACTCGGAATGAGAACCATTGTCTCCAGAACTGGACACAGTATTTTAGATGAGGCCGTACCAATGACCTATACAGTGGCATTATTACCTCTTTTTTCCTGCTACTGAGTCCTCTTGCTATGCAACCTAGCATCCGACTTGTCTTTCTCATTGCTTTGTTGCATTGCTTTGTTGCCTTTAAGTCACTTGAAATAGTGACTCCTAAATCCCTTTCCTCCTAAGTAGTTTCCATTATAGTAACCTTCATACTATGTTTAGCCTTTGGGTTTTTGAGACCCAAGTGCATGATTTTGCATTTTTTAGCATTAAACTGTACTTGCCAAGTTCTTGATAATTTCTCAAGGCTAGCTAGGTCATCAGTCATTTGTTTTACCCCTCCCGGTGTGTCTACCCTGTTGCAAATCTTTGTATCATCTGCAAAAAGGCATACTTTCCTTTTAATACCATTTGCAATATATGGGGCCTGCATGGCACCCACCCAGAGATGCTCTCAGACAGCAGCGACATCGTGGACTCACTACCTGGAGATGCCCACCAACTGCAGTAACATCGTGGGTTCAGCGTCTGAATCCCAGCTCTGCCCTCTACTTCCCCCCAAGATATGAGCCTAGAGTGACCAAGGTGCCTGCCACACTGCCCGCAGAGAGCCTCGACCATAGGGTGAGGTGAGCCGGGAGCCATGGAGGGAAAGCCCCAAGACAGGGCTGAGGGCCGCAGGCGCCATCTTGCCACCTGCACACTGCCCTCCTGCTGCTAAGAGGTCATCAGCAGTGCCGGATTTCCCACTAGGCATGTGAGGCACATGCCTAGGGGCGGCAGATGCTGGGGGCGGCACGGTAGTGCCCCTCCCCCCCCTCGTATGAGCAGTCTTTTTAATTGTATTCATTAATGGTGGCTGCAGGGGGGGAGGGGGGTTCGCGGGTTGTGGGCATCTGCAGATTCAGGGAAGGGGAAACGGATGATCGCCCCCATACACACTTAAGCCCCGCCCACTTGTTGCCCAGCTGCTCCGGGCTCCTGAGGAGTCCCAACGCCGGCTGGGTCCTGGCAATTGCAATTGACAGGCACTGGCTACAGCGCAGTGATGACTCGTCATTGAGGCTGCCGCTGACCAGTGTCTTCCGCCACCACGCCCCCTCTAATCCTTCTTATGCTGTGCGATGACAGAGAAATGATATTTGAGGACGCTGAGGGGATCATCTTGGACACTATTTTCAGCTGCGGAGCGGCGCCTGTGTCTGTGAAGTGTTGTGCGGACTTGTCTCCTGTTCTGCTATCTCTGTGTAGGCCGGCCTTCACTTCCTCCTCTTACATGCCTTATATTAATAGTATGGCCCGTCAATGGGTGAGTCATTAAGTGGCTGTGGAGTGCCAGTGGAGCACATGTTACATCTGCCCCATCTGCAGTGCAGCATGGTTTTGCCCAATTACTAATTTTTGGTTTGCTAACAGCTCTGAATAACCCCCAAAGAGCACTATATAAAATTATTATTATTATTATTATTATTATTATTAAATGTAGACGAGTTTGGAATAGCATGGTGTACAGTGGGGAAAAATGTATCACATGGAATCTGGTTACCACTAGTATCCAGCTAAAGGTTGCTTGAGGGCTAATTGATTTTAACATGGTAAACGGGATCAGTATGAGTTACCGACAGTTGGGATGACGGCCATCAGTATGCCGGCAGCGGGACGAGTGCAATGAGGCCCCTTGCGGGCTCGGTGGCTCACTGTGCTCGCCACAAGTTCTATTCCCACTCTATGGGTGCCGTGGACACCCACGAGTGGGCATAGCCCCCGTATTGTCAGCAGACGAGATTCCGGCGTCAGTATCCCGACTGCCGGCAACTAAACTGCATCCCCGGTAAACATTTGAGGCATGCAATGTTTGTATTTATTTTGCAATGCATTTCAATAAAACAATTCCTGAACTGACATTAGATCTAGACAGTAGGTTTAGAGGAGGAGGAGATAAACCGTTTTATGTCTGTTTCCCTTTGCCGAAGAAGAAAAGAAATTCTATTGACTTAAATGTGGGAAATTTAAAAGAGCCATATGTTCTCACTTTGTGCTTTGTCTCTAATAGATAGGCAGAAATCTTTGAAGTGTGGATTGGCACAGCAGGCTAAATCTTTCAGTAAAGAGAAGATTGTAAAAAAAAAAAAAAGGGGGGGGGGGTCTATGAATGGGGATAGGATACAATATTACCCATGCAGCCCAAAAGACACGCAAGAAAATCCTATGATAATGTACATCTGTTTCAGGGAATTATAAGCTTTGAACATTTTTATGTGCTGATAAGTGGATCCTTCTCTTGCCATAACTTAGAACTTCAAAGCAGATTTTGTGGATAATGCAAATTGCTGAAATATAAGATTTTTCTACAAAGAGGTTCTGAAAAAAGAGGAATTAGGCCTAATTGATGCAACAGCCTTTAATGTGCCATGCAAAAGAATGTTACAAAAATTGATTTTTCTTTTTAATGAAATGTGCTCTCGTATTCTTTTTTTGTGCTAGAAATTTGTTCGGACTGCACTGTTCTGTAAATGATATATCTATCTCTTTTCTGCAAATGGCAAATACTGTAGTTGTAATGCTTCAGTATCAGTCTATCACAGTGTGGAATTATGGGGGGGAGGGGGAGGTGACAAGCAATGACAGTATGAGGATACAGTATTGTCAGACCCTAACTAACAAATTGATATAAGCAAGACAAAGTGGATGAGGTGGCTGATGAAAGTGGACTGTGCCACCCACAGTGGAATTTGTCCCTTTTATTTCTGACTATACACAGTGGCGGATCTTGCCACGGGCAAGCAGGACTTTTGCCCGGGGCTGTGAGAAGGGAACCAGACGCTATGCGTCTAGTTTCCCTTCGTGGAGCTGGTCCCCCCCACCCCCACTGTTAAGGGAATCAGACGCTAAGCGTCTAGTTTCCCTTCATGGAGAGGACCTTTGCTGTGCAGTGCGCGATGACGTCATCGCGCACTGCACAGCATTGTGGCACAGACGCTAGGGGTCATAATTGACCTCTAGTGCCTATGCTGTGCTGTGGGAGAGACGTCATGACTGACGTCTCTCCCATAGATCAGAGGAGAAGAGCGGCGCCGGCGGAGGTCTGCAGGTCTGGAATCAGGAGCGGGGTATAGTAAGTATACTTTGTTTTTTGTTTGTTTTTTATTTCCTTTCAGCGGCGCTACAAATGACTGACCACGCCCCGTATTAAACCACACCCCTATCTTTTGCCCGGGGCGCCACATGGGCAAGAACCGGTCCTGACTATACACATGTGCTTTTGTCCATATGTAAAGCTGGAGAAGTGCTGGGAGGGGGGGCGGCAGTCGTATACTGCAATCTGTACATGAAAGGCAGGGCCTACATGTGCTCAACAAGTTGGCAACAGGTGACACACACCAGCACATACATAGTGAGAAACTGGTAGAAGAGGAAGATACAGTATGTATATTCCTCATTCATGACTCAGAGGGAGGCCAACAATTCAGAAGCATTAGCTGTGCAATGGGTATACGTTTAATTAGCCGGCTGTCGGGATCCCAGGGGTCAGGATACCAGCGCCGGAATCCCGACAGCTGGCAATGACAACAGCTGGAATATCGGCGCTACAGGACTTTCTGCAGCGGGGTACATTGGGCTCCACAGGGATAACATCGGGGTGTAGAGTAGGATCTTGATCCGAGGGACCAACAGGCTAAAAGCTTTGACTGTTCCCAAGATGCTCAGCACCGCCTCCTCTATAACCCCGCCTCAGTGCACAGGAGATCAGTTTGTAAGTTGGTGCCTGCAGTGCAGGACACTAACAGGCAGGGCTGCTCCAGCAGTCCTGAAAAGAGCTTTTTTAAAGAAGATAGAAGACTTCAAGGGCTGCATCATAGGCACTCACAGTGCTAGATGTCATTTTGACATCTCATGCTGCAGCTCCATCACCTCCCCCGGCGGCACTGTATACTCCCGCGCCCTGGTTGTCGGGTACTTACAGCGGAGGGCTCCGGTTCTTCTGGTCAGGCACACACACTCACCGCAGCTCTTCGGGATTGGGAGGAGGTAAGAGGGTCCCCCAGGCGGGATCCGCTGTAAATCGCGATCCGGCACGGCCTTTAGGAGGCGGGCCGTGCGCGCTGGCGTGGACACTGTGTTGGTACAGGGATCCCACTAGACCACCAGGGCAAGGGCACAGGTCTGATTCTCCCAAGAATCCATTGCTAAGACCGGCAGTACCCGGGGGTGAAGTCCAGCAAGGGGATAAGGCTCTGACCTGTAGACCCTCCCCCAGCCCCAGGGTGCCATTTAGAGTAAATGTTCCCGCTTTGAAGATGCATCTCTCTCTCTCCCTCACTCCCTGTCAGCGTTTGGGCGCCATTACACATGCTGAGCTGATTCTAGGACTGCATGGGCAAAGTCTCCTCTGTAAAGCCGCCTGCATCATCAGCGCTGTGCATTTTACAGGACACTTAAGTATTCTACATGTCTGTTGACAGTGTTCGTTAAGAAACAGGGCATTACTACAAGGCTATTTAGTACAAGTACACTGTGATATACATCCAGTCTTTACTGTGCATTGATATATCTATAAGTCTTTATAGCTTTACTTAGTACTACTTAGTATTGCTAGTCCAGTGCAGTTTTATTGTTTATCATCATTTCTGCATTGTACATGTGACTGTGTGGGTGTGCATATAGCTGCTGTGTGATATCTACTTCATGTATCTCACTCGTATTACTATCCCTATATTCTATAACCTGAGGGGGCTAAGTGCGTCAGGGTTATTAGTTGATGTAGATATTTTCACAGGATATACTTATTTTGTATTTTTCTCTGTTATTTTCAGTCACCATATACCTCCTGAATCCTCTGTTTGTGCTGTCACACTACACAGGGGGTTCTTGGTTAGGTATTATATCTGCTGATATTGTACTATGTCGCCCGTGGTTTACGCTTTCATATCATGTCAGCTACAAGGGGCGATGGTTCTGTGGCTGATCCCGCAATACGCGGTGGTGATGCCACAGATGCATTAGAAGAAAATATAGCAGCAGAGGGTTCAGGTTCTGGGGGCTCCTTACCCCCCAGTCAGTCTGTAGCAACGGGGGCACATCACGACCCGCCTTGGGCTACTTTCTCTAATTTACTGACTACGTTGGTAACTAGACTTACGCCCCCTACGGGACCTCACATGCCTTTACAGCCACATATCGTCCCTGCGGTTAATCCGCCATGGGCAGATCTCCTGTCCACTCAGTTACAGCAATTGAATAACTCATTGACTAAACAAAAATCTAACCCTCGCCCGCCTAAGACTAAGGGGTCATTACTTCCTCACAATCCACTTATGTTTCAGATACTTTGTCCGATGAGGATAGCGTGTATACTGACCCCTCAGACACTGATCCAGGTGCTTCTGAAGGGGAGTCTGTTTCACAGGTGGATGTTCCTGACCTATTAGAGGCTATCAGGCTGATTCTTCAAATTGATGATGACCCAGAACCTGTTGTAGCCTCCAAGAAACCTGACAGATTCAAACGTCAGAAGGTTACCAAATAAATTTGGCCTCATTCTGACCATTTGGTTGATATACGTCAGGAATCCTGGGAGAATCCAGGAAAGAAATTAACAGTTCACAAGAAGATTCTAGCTTGCTACCCCCTCGCTGCGGAGTTAAGTAAAAATTGGGAAACGCCACCGCTGGTGGATTCGCAAGTCGCTCGGGTGGTGGTGTCCTCTGCTCTGCCTGTCACTACTGTTACTTCTCTGAAGGAACCGATGGATAAGCGTGTGGAGGGTTGCTTAAAGTCTATTTCTCTAACGTCCTAAGTGGATGCTGGGGACTCCGTAAGGACCATGGGGAATAGCGGCTCCGCAGGAGACTGGGCACATCTAAAGAAAGCTTTAGGACTATCTGGTGTGCACTGGCTCCTCCCCCTATGACCCTCCTCCAAGCCCCAGTTAGATTTCTGTGCCCGACGAGAAGGGTGCACACTAGGGGCTCTCCTGAGCTCTTTGTGAAAGTTTTAGTTTAGGTTTATTATTTTCAGTGAGACCTGCTGGCAACAGGCTCACTGCATCGAGGGACTAAGGGGAGAAGAAACGAACTCACCTGCGTGCAGAGTGGATTGGGTTTCTTAGGCTACTGGACATTAGCTCCAGAGGGACGATCACAGGTTCAGCCTGGATGGGTCCCGGAGCCGCGCCGCCGGCCCCCTTACAGAGCCAGAAGAGCGAAGAGGTCCGGAAAATCGGCGGCAGAAGACGATCCTGTCTTCAGATAAGGTAGCGCACAGCACCGCAGCTGTGCGCCATTGCTCTCAGCACACTTCACACTCCGGTCACTGAGGGTGCAGGGCGCTGGGGGGGCAGCGCCCTGAGACGCAATAAATCGATAAAAACCTTATATGGCTAAAATAAATGCATCACATATAACTCCTGGGCTATATGGATGCATTTAACCCCTGCCAAAACATACAAAAAAATGGATGATAAGGACGCCGAGAAAGGGGCGGAGCCTATCTCCTCAGCACACTGGCGCCATTTTCCCTCACAGCTCAGTTGGAGGGAAGCTCCCTGGCTCTCCCCTGCAGTCACTACACTACAGAAAGGGGTTAAAAAAGAGAGGGGGGCACAAATTAGGCGCAGTATAAACAATACAGCAGCTATAAAGGGAAAAACACTTATATAAGGTTATCCCTGTATATATATAGCGCTCTGGTGTGTGCTGGCAAACTCTCCCTCTGTCTCCCCAAAGGGCTAGTGGGGTCCTGTCCTCTATCAGAGCATTCCCTGTGTGTGTGCTGTGTGTCGGTACATTTGTGTCGACATGTATGAGGAGAAAAATGATGTGGAGACGGAGTAGAGTGTCTGTAATAGTGTTGTCACCCCCTAGGGGGTCGACACCTGAGTGGATGTACTGTTGAAATTGCGTGACAGGGTCAACTTTGTATTAAAGACAGTGGTTGACATGAGACAGCCGGCTACTCAGCTTGTGCATGTCCAGACGTCTCATACAGGGGCTCTAAAGCGCCCGTTACCTCAGATACAGACGCCGACACGGATACTGACTCCTGTGTCGACGGTGAAGAGACAACCGTGATTTCCAATAGGGCCACATATTGCATGATTGAGGCAATGGAAAATGTTTACACTTTTCTGATAATATGAATACCACCAAAAAAAGGGGTATTATGTTTGGTGAGGAAAGAAAAACTACATGTAGTTTTCCTGAATCTGAGAAATAAAATGAGGTGTGTGATGATGCGTGGGTTTCCCCCCGATAACAATTGATAATTTCTAAAAAGTTATTGGCAGTATACCTTTTCCCGCCAGAGGTTAGGGTGCGTTGGGAAACACCCCCTAGGGGGGATAAGGCGCTCACACGCTTGTAAGAACAAGGGCTCTATCCTCTCCTGAGATGGCCGCCCTTAAGGATCCTGCTGATAGAAAGCAGGAGGGTATCCTAAAATGTATTTACACACATACTGGTGTTATACTGCGACCAGCAATCGCCTCAGCCTGGATGTGCAGTGCTGGGTTGGCGTGGTCGGATTCCCTGACTGGAAATATTGATATCCTAGATAAGGACAGTATATTATTGCCTATAGAGCAATTAAAAAATGCATGATGCACAGCGGAATGTTTGCCGACTGGCATCAAGTATAAGTGCGTTGTCCAATTCTACCAGTAAAATGGTCAGGTGATGCGGATTCCAAACGGCATTTGGAAGTATTGCCTTACAAAAAAAAGGGGATGTACCCCTGGTCGCCTCTCAAAATAAGACGCCGTATTATCAGGCGCAGTCCTGGTTGGCAAGCGGACAAAAGGGTTCCTCTTTTCTGCACGTGACAGAGGGAGAGGAAAATGGCTGCAGAGATTAGCCAGTTCCCAGGAACAGAAACCCTTTTCTGCCTCTGCAAAGCCCTCAGTATGTCGCTAGGGCTTTACAAGTTCAGGCACGGTGGGGGCCCGTTCTCAATGAATTTCAGTGCGCAGTGGGCTCACTCGCAAGTAGACCCCTGGATCCTTCAAGGTAATATTTTCAGGGGTACAAATTGGAATTCGAGACATATTCCCCTCGCCGTTTCCAAAAGTCTGTTTTACCGACGTCTCCCGCTGACAGGGAGGCAGTTTTGGAAGCCATTCACAAGCTGTATTCCCAGCAGGTGATAATTAAGGTACCCCTCCTCCAACAGGGAACGGGGTATTATTCCACACTATTGTGGTACCGAAGCCAGACGGCTCGGTGAGACCGATTTTAAAATCTAAAATCTTTGAACACTTACATACAGAGGTTCAAATTCAAAATTGAGTCTCTCAGAGCAGTGATTGCAAACCTGGAAGAAGGGGACTACATGAGGTCTCGGGACATCAAGGATGCTTACCTTCATGTCAAAATTTACCCTTCTCACCAAGGGTATCTCAGGTTATGGTACAGAACTGTCACTATCAGTTCAGACGCTGCCGTAGGGATGGGCCACGGCACCCCGGGTCTTTACTGAAGTAATGACCGAAATGATGATATTCCTTCGAAGGAAGGGAATTTTAGTTATCCTTTACTTGGACGATTCCCTGATAAGGGTAAGATCCAGGGAACAGCTGGAGATCGGTGTAGCACTACCTCAGGTAGTGTTGCGGCAGCACGATTGGATTCTCAATATTCCAAAATCGCAGCTGGTTCCGACGACTTGTCTTCTGTTCCTAGGGATGATCCTGGACACAGTCCAGAAAGAAGGTGTTTCTCCCGGAGGAGAAAGCCAGGGAGTTATCCGAGCTAGTCAGGAACCTCCTAAAACCGAACCAAGAGTGCATCAATGCACAAGGGTTCTGGGTAAAAATGGTGGCTTCCTACGAAGCAATCCCATTCGGCAGATTCCACGCAAGAACTTTCCAGTGGGACCTGCTGGACAAATGGTCCGGGTCGCATCTTCAGATGCATCAGCGGATAACCCTGTCACCAGGGACAAGGGTGTCCCTCCTGTGGTGGTTGCAGAGTGCTCATCTTCTAGAGGGCCGCAGATTCGGCATTCAGGACTGGGTCCTGGTGACCACGGATGCCAGCCTGCGAGGCTGGGGAGCAGTCACACAGGGAAGGAATATCCAGGACTTATGGTCAAGCCTGGAGACATCACTTCACATAAATATCCTGAAGCTAAGGGACATTTACAATGCTCTAAGCTTAGCAACCTCTGCTTCAAGGTCAGCCGGTGTCGATCCAGTCGGACAACATCACGGCAGTCACCCACGTAAACAGACAGGGTGGCACAAGAAGCAGGAGGGCAATGGCAGAAGCTGCAAGGATTCTTCGCTGGGCGGAAAATCATGTGATAGCACTGTCAGCAGTATTCATTCCGGGAGTGGACAACTTGGAAGCAGACTTCCTCAGCACGACCTCCACCCGGGAGAGTGGGGACTTCACCCAGAAGTCTTCCACATGATTATAAACCGTTGGGAAAAACTCGACAGGTATTGCGCCAGGTCCAGGGACCCTCAGGCAATAGCTGTAGACGCTCTGGTAACACCGTGGGTGTACCAGTCAGGGTATGTGTTCCCTCCTCTGCCTCTCATACCCAAGGTACTGAGATTGGTAAGATGGAGAGGAGTAAGCACTATATTCGTGGCTCCGGATTGGCCAAGAAGGAATTGGTAACCGGAACTTCAAGAGATGCTCACGGAGGATCCGTGGCCTCTACCTCTAAGAAGGGACCTGCTCCAGCAAGGACCCTGTCTGTTCCAAGAATTACCGCGGCTGCGTTTGACGGCATGGCGGTTGAACGCCGGATCCTGAAGGAAAAAAAAGGCATTCCGGATGAAGTCATCCCTATCCTGATCAAAGCCAGGAGGATGTAACCGCAAAAACATTATCACCGCAATTGGCGAAAATATGTTGCGTGGTGCGAGGCCAGTAAGGCCCGACGGTGGAAATTCAACTGGGTCGATTCCTACATTTCCTGCAAACAGGAGTGTCTATGGGCCTGAAATTGGGGTCCATTAAGGTTCAAATTTCGGCCCTGTCAATTTTCTTCCAAAAAGAACTAGCTTCAGTCCCTGAAGTTCAGACGTTTGTAAAAGGGGTACTGCATATACAGCCTCCTTTTGTGCCTCCAGTGGCACTTTGGGATCTCAATGTAGTTTTGGGTTCCAAAAGTCACATTGGTTTGAACCACTTAAATCTGTGGACTTAAAATATCTCACATGGAAAGTGGTCATGCTGTTGGCCCTGGCCTGGGCCAGGCGCGTGTCAGAATTGGCGGCTTTATCCTAAAAAAGCCCTTATCTGATGTTCCATTCGGACAGGGCGGAATTGAGGACTCGTCCTCAGTTTCTCCCTAAGGTGTTTTCAGCGTTTCACCTGAACCAACCTATTGGTGGTGCCTGCGGCTACTAGGGACTTGGAGGACTCCAAGTTGCTAGACGTTGTCAGGGCCCTGAAAATATATGTTTCCAGGAGGGCTGGAGTCAGGAAATCTGACTCGCTGTTTATCCTGTATGCACCCAACAAGCTGGGTGCTCCTGCTTCTAAGCAGACTATTGCTCGTTGGATTTGTAGTACAATTCAGCTTGCACATTCTGTGGCAGGCCTGCCACAGCCAAAAATCTGTAAATGCCCACTCCACAAGGAAGGTGGGCTCATCTTGGGCGGCTGCCCGAGGGGTCTCGGCTTTACAACTTTGCCGAGCAGCTACTTGGTCAGGAGCAAATGCGTTTGTAAAATTATACAAAATTGATATCCTGGCTGAGGAGGACCTGGAGTTCTCTCATTTGGTGCTGCAGAGTCATCCGCACTCTCCCGCCCGTTTGGGAGCTTTGGTATAATCCCCATGGTCCTTACGGAGTCCCCAGCATCCACTTAGGACGTTAGAGAAAATAAGAATTTACTTACCGATAATTCTATTTCTCATAGTCCGTAGTGGATGCTGGGCGCCCATCCCAAGTGCGGATTGTCTGCAATACTTGTACATAGTTATTGTTACAAAAATCGGGTTATTATTGTTGTGAGCCATCTTTCAGAGGCTCCTCTGTTATCATGCTGTTAACTGGGTTCAGATCACAGGTTATACGGTGTGATTGGTGTGGCTGGTTTGAGTCTTACCCGGGATTCAAAATCCTTCCTTATTGTGTACGCACAGTATCCTAACTGAGGCTTGGAGGAGGGTCATAGGGGGAGGAGCCAGTGCACACCAGATAGTCCTAAAGCTTTCTTTAGATGTGCCCAGTCTCCTGCGGAGCCGCTATTCCCCATGGTCCTTACGGAGTCCCCAGCATCCACTACGGACTATGAGAAATAGAATTATCGGTAAGTAAATTCTTATTTTATACCCTTGCGGGAGCTGTGCATCGGCCCACTATTGCGGCTACTTGGGCTGCAGAAGCTATTGAAGCGTGGGCTCAGGAGGTGGAAGCAGAGTGCCGTCCAATTTTTCTGATAATGCTAGACAATGTCTTTCGTATATTGTCACAGCCTCTCATTACATTAAGAAGGCGGCTTCTGATGCTGGTGTTCTGGCGGCCAAGGTTTCAACTGCGTCCATTCTGGCTCACTGGATTCTCTGGTTGCGGTTCTGGTCTGTGGATCTGGACTCTAAGAAAACCTTGGAGGTGCTCCCCTTTAAAGGGAACCTCCTTTTTGGTGAAGATCTCAACAAGATTGTTGCTGATTTAGCTTATGCTAAGATGGCCTGTCTACCTAGTACTGCTACTTCGGCTCTGAAGGTTAAGAGTACTTCCTTTTGTTCCTTTCGACCTCCAGGTAAAGCAATGGGTCAGGTGTACCCAAAACAGGCTTCCACTTCCAAAACCAATAAGCCCATACCTAAACATGCCTGGACTGCCCGTCAGCCTGCTTCCAAATCAGATAAGCCTGCTGCATGAAGGGGCGGGCCTCCCCCTGTGGAGGCTGACTTCTACGGTTTACCCAAGTATGGTTGAAGACCACTTCAGACGCCTGGGTAAGGGAAGTCGTCACTCACGGATACACCATATCCTTCAAGAAACGTCCCCCTCATCAATTTTGCCTGACAAACATCCCTTCGGATCAGGTAAAGGCAGGAGTGGTAGTGCTGGTGCCTCTGGATCAGAGAGACAGGGGGTACTATTCACTGCTGTTCCTAGTCCCACAACCGAATGGTTCCTCCTGGCCCATTCTCAACCTCAAGTCTTTGAACAAATTTGTGAGGGTCTCCAAGTTTCGTATGGAAACTCTTTGCTCTATTGTTCTGGCTGCAGCCCGGGGACTATATGGTATCCCTGGATATACAGGATGTTTACCTCCATATTCCTATTGCCATGTCGCATCAGCAATACCTGCGGTTTGCTATTGGCAACCTCCATTTTCAATTCCGGGCCTTACCTTTTGGATTGACCACAGCTCCGCGAGTCTTCACCAAGGTCATGGCGGTGATAGCGGCCCTGCTCCGCCGTCAGGGTGTCAGGATCCTACCGTATCTGGACGACTTGTTGATCCTAGCGAATTCCCCAGAAGTTCTCCTCCGTCATCTGGATCTGACAGTCCAGTTTCTGCAAGCCCACGGGTGGCTCATCAACTGGAAGAAATCTTCCCTGGTCCCTGCTCAGAGCATGGTGCACCTAGGGGTATTGTTGGACACTCACAACCAGCGGTTGTTCTTGTCACAGGAGAAGGTCCTGAACCTTCAGGACAGGATTCGATGATTCCTCTCTCGCCTGCGAGTGTCGATACACTCGGCGATGCAAGTACTAGGCCTCAGGGTGTCTGCTTTCGACATGGTAGAGTACACTCAATTTCATTCCCTAACTCTGCAGAACATGATTCTTGCCAAATAGGATGGCCTGCCTCACCTCACATTTGAGACCAGGTCTCAAATGATCTCGTCTCCAGAGGTTCGTCTGTCACTGAGCTGGTGGCTACAGGACCAATGATTGAGCAGGGGTTGTCTCTTCTGGATCTCCAACTGGGTCCGCCTGACAACGGATGCCAGTCTGAGGGGTTAGGGTGCGGTGTTGGAGCAACACTCTCTTCAGGGTCAGTGGACCAGGGAGGAGTCTCTCCTCCCGATAAACATTCTGGAATTGCGGGCGGTGTTCAATGCTCTGAACCTGGCCCAGCATCTGATACAGAACAGTCCTGTTCAAGTACAGTCGGACAACGCCACCACGTTGCAACATACATAAATCATCAAGGCGGCACTCAAAGCCGCACGGTAATGATGGAAGTGTCCAGGATTCTTCAGTGGGCGGACTGCCATCTGCCAGCCATATCGGCAGTGTTCATTCCGGCGGTCCTCAACTGGGAAGCGGACTTCCTCAGTCGTCAGGACGTTCATGCTGGAGAGTGGCGCCTCCATCTAGAAGTATTTCAACTCCTAGGGGACAAGTGGGGCCTACCAGACGTAGACCTGATGGCGTCTCAACACAATCACAAGGTTCCGGTCTTCGGAGCAAGGACAAGGGATCCTCAAGCAGCGTTCGTGGATGCACTGGCAATTCCATGGAACTTTCGGCTGACGTGCGTGTTCCCTCTGGTGTCACTCTTGCCCAGAGTAATAAGGAAGTTCAAGCAAAAATGAGGAATCCTACTTCGGATCGCTCCAGCGTGGCCCAGACGGTATTGGTTCTCAGACCTACAGGGTCTCTCGTTAGAGCGTCCCCTTCTACTTCTGCAACGTCCCGACCTCCTCTTTCAGGGCCCTTGTGTATATACCAGGATTTGACCTGGCTGGCTTTGACGGCGTGGCTCTTGAAGCTTCAGCTCGGAGGGTCAAAGGTTTTTCTGAGGCGGTCATTCAAACTATGTTGAAGGCCCGTAAACCGGCTTCTGCTCGGATTTATCATAGGGTCTGGAATTCTTACTTTGCTTGGTTCGCATCTAACAATCATGACTCTTACAAGTTTAGTACGGCCAAGCTGTTGGCTTTCCTGCAACAGGGCCTGGACTTAGGCCTTTGTCTGGCCTCCCTCAAGGTTCATATTTTGGCCTTGTCGGTATGGTTTCAGAGAAAAATTGTGACTCTGTCTGATGATCATACATTCACTCAGGGTGTTTTACGGATTCAACCTCCCTATGTCCCACCTGTGGCTCCTTGGGATTTGTCGGTGGTTCTGGAGGCCTTGCAAGAGTCTCCGTTTGAACCTCTTGAATCTGTGGACCTTAAGTGGCTTACTCTTAAGGTCGTGTTTCTGCTGGATATTGCCTCTGCTAGACGGGTTTCAGACTAGGGTGCCTTATCCTGTCAGTCACCTTTTCTGATTTTTCACCATGACAGGGCGGTTCTTAGGACGCGCCCTGGTTATCTACCTAAGGTGGGGGTCTTCTTTCCACCTTTACCAAGAGATTGTGGTTCCAGCCTTTATCTCTACTGAGTTGTCCTCCAAAGAGTGGTCTTTGGATGTGGTACGGGCTCTTCGTATCTATGTGAAGAGGACAGCCTCCGTTAAGAAGTCTGATTCACTCTTTGTACTTTTTGGTTTTCACAAACATGGCTGGCCTGCGAATAAGCAGACTCTGGCCAGATGAATTAGTATGGTGATTGCACAAGCTTATGTACAGGCTGGTCTTCCAGCTCCTGCTAACATCAAAGCCCATTCTACTCGGTCTATTGGAACTTCTTGGGCGGCCCACCATGGTGCCACCCTTGAGCAATTGTGCAAGGCGGCTACGTGGTCATCGGTGAACACGTTCATAAGGTTATATGCCTTCGACACTTCCGCCTCCCAGGACGCTTCCTTTGGATGCCGGGTTCTTGTGCCAGCTACAGTGCATCCCCTCCCATGAGGAACTGCTTTAGGACATCCCCGATGTTATTCCCTGTGGAACCCAGTGTACCCCGCTGCAGAAAAGGAGATTTATGGTAAGAACTTATCTTTGTTAAATATCTTTCTGCGAGGTACACTAGGTTCCACAGGGCGCCCACCCTGATGCACTTAGCTTCTTTGGGTTTGTATGGCATTAGCCGCTGATACCTTTTCCTGTCGTGAGAATGTGGTGTATGTGGCTACTAACAGTTGTTGTCTCTTTTACCTGCTACTGCATTGGACTGGTTAATAAAACTGAGCTCCTCTGCACGGAGGCGGGGTTATAGAGGAGGCGGCGCTGAGCATCTTGGGAACAGTCAAAGCTTTTATCCTGTTGGTGCCTCGGATCAAGATCCTACTCTACACCCCGATGTTATCCCTGTGGAACCCAGTGTACCTCGCAGAAAGAGATTTAACAAAGTTAAGTTCTTACAATAAATCTCCTTTTTCCCACTCGTAGATGTCCACGACACCTATAGAGTGGGAATAGAACCTGTGGTGAGCGCAGCAAGCCACTGAGCCCACAAGGGTACTCATTGTGCTCGACCTGCAGCGGCATACTGGCGGCTGGGTTGCTGCTGTTGGTATGTTGAAGGACCGGCATCCCAGCCGCCAGTAAATCATAGTGAATCTCTGCAATGGGATTGTGACTTCACCTCAAGTACCCAAGGACTTATGGAAATAGGGTATTGTTTTTTTGTGACGCGGATAGGGTTCTGTGTACGAAACTGACAAGGATCTTCACCCTGAATGATCATCACTGGCCCAACAGGCCTCAGTCACCCTGTCCCACCACTTGTGTGAAAGCACAGAGGAAGAGTGAAATAAAATATATACAAGCATGCAACGTTACTGACCGGTTCAGGGACAAGGTGAGGGGAGAAAGCATTGCCCCTTGCCAGAAAAAGAATTGGTGTCTCCTCTCCCACCATATTTAAAATAGGGACAGTGCGGGTTGAAGTCGTGCGTCAAAAACATAGGGCCATGGCTTTATGGGGAAGGGGCGTGGCAACAGAATAGTACCAATTCACATTATATGGCACAGTAGTGTCTGTTATTCACATTACACCACAGTAGAGCCTTTCATACATATTATGCCAAGTAGAGACCCTGATACTCATTATGCCAAATAGAGCCCACATTATGCCAGGCAGAGCCCCTGATACACATTATGCCAGGTAGAGCCCCTGATACACATTATGCCAGAGAGAGAGAGAAAGTGTGTGTGTGTGTGTGTGTGTGTGTGTGTGTGTGTGTGTGTGTGTGTGAGAGAGTGAGTTGTCTGACCCCCCGAAGCATACACCTTTGCTTTAGGATGATACAACCACACAGCAGGAAACCAGGAAGGGTTGAGCATGTGGACAAAAGCTGTAGGGCTACCTGTCTACTATTCTATGTAGCACTGTAACAAGTAGCCAGGTGCTGCAGCTAACTAGCGTGGACACACAGGGCAGTGCAGATCTGTGAGTGTTTCTACCAGTCCTCCGCCCACAATGCATATGCTCTGTGTGCCAGGCATCGCTGGCACACAACTAGTTACGACCCTGGGAGAAAGGCCAAACATACATAAGACTCTCACTGACACTGGGGTGTGGATCATTAGATCGACAGTGTCTAGGTCGACAATGTTTAGGTTGACCACAAGAGGTCGACAGTCACTAGGTCGACAGGGTCAGAAAGTCGACAGGGTCAGAAGGTCAACAGGTCAAAAGGTCGACATGAGTTTTTTCGGTGTCGTTTTCTTCATAGAGTGACCGGGAACCCCAATTAGTGCACTGTGTTCGCTCGCCATGCTTCGGGCACGGTGCCTAGCTTCGCTCGGCACAGATTACCGTTCCAATCGTAGTCCACATGGATCGTTAAGTATGAAAAAGTAAAAAAAAATTATTTTGTTTGAAAAACTCATGTCGACCTTTTGACCTGTCTACCTAGAACATGTCGACCTTCTGACCCTGTCGACCTAGTGACTGTCGACCTAAACATTGTCGATCTTCAGAACCAATCCCGATTAACCTATAACCCATTTTGCTGCAAATTCACTCTGCTTGTGACAGAAATTACCTTAATTCAGTTAACCACTTCAGAGGAAGCTATTGATTGCCATTAATTAACATAATCAATTAGGATTCAGCCGAGACAGTGTGCTGCATGCACAGTGATGACACCGGCTAATTGGGAGAGCTGGGGGAAAGGATGTGGGGCCAGGAGGGCTATGTACCAGCCTGCTCCTGTGTAACTTGACCACACTTCGCTCTTTAAGGTATCACTCAGCATGCACCTCTTTTCTTAGCAATCACTATACTTTCAGGGAATACTTCTATAGTTTTAACCTTGGAAAATGTTCTCTTTTCTTAGCAATGATGCTGGCCCAGGGAGCAGCTTCCGCCCTTGGCCCAAACTGCCCCTGACAGAGGGGACACGGGGACTGTCCATCCTCTTAGTGGGGATAACTTTATGCTCTCCCTCCATGCTCCTTGGTTTACATACATTCTGCACGTTCCCAGCTACGGCAACCAGATCGTGGCTTCATCTCCCTTGCTGGTGCCTATCTTCCTCTGTCACCTTCCTCTGCCCCTCTCTCGAACTCCAAGAAGCACACTTGAGGCTTACTGCCCAATTCAACAATCCACAACATAAAGGACATTGGCCCTCATTCCGAGATGATCGCTTGCTAGCTACTTTTAGCAGCCGTGCAAACGCATAGTCGCCGCCCACGGGGGAGTGTATTTTCGCTTTGCAAGAGTGCGAACGCCTGTGCAGCCGAGTGGTACAAAAACATTTTGTGCAAAACTAGACCAACCCTGTAGTTACTTATTCTGTGCGATGATTACAGCGACGAAGGGCCCGGTATTGACGCCAGACACCCGCCCTGCAAACGCCTGGACACGCCTGCGTTTTTTCAAATACTCCCAGAAAACGGTCAGTTGACACCCATAAACTCCAACTTCCTGTCAATCTCCTTGCGATCGGCTGTACAAATGGATTCGTCGCTAGAAGCAGTGCAAAACAACGATGCTCCTTGTACCCGTACGCCGCGCGTGCGCATTGCGGCTCATACGCATGCGTAGTTTTGCAGTTTTTTTAAATAATCGCTACACAGCGAACACCGGCAGCGAGCCATCAACTCGGATTGAGGGCCATTGTCAGAGATAATGAATCTTCTCAGGTATTAAGCCCATCGCTGTTAGAGGAGGAACTGTCTATGAAATGTGAAGGCAAATGGGTCTAACACTTGGAAGAGAGGCATTGCCCACAACCTGTGAAGTGCAAAACAAAATAAAAGAATCAAAGGGGACCTGCTATGGAAATAACACATGCCACTAAAAAGGGCAAGTCCCATGCTACGGCCCAAGGTTCTTTGAGGGTATATGTTCGATCAAATGCATGTGGTACTACAATACAGTATAAGTCACTTCTTTATCTTTCCAGCTTCAATGGAATGTGTGTGCCCCTAGAAATAAAACACATAATACTATTATTTCTGTACACTGGTATTCCACAAGGAATAACATTGGGATGTAGAGTTGGATATTGATCAGAGGCACAAACAGGCTAAAGCTTTGACTGTTCCCAAGATGCACTGCACCGCCTCCTCTATATCCCCACCTCCAGGCACCGGAGCTTAGTTTGTATGTTGGTGCCTGCAGTGCTGGCAGCTAACAGGGAGAGCTGTGCAAGGCAGCCCTGAAAAGAGCTTTTCTGACAAGAAAGAAGACTTCAAGGGCTGCAGCATAGGCACTTGGTGCTATATGTGATGCTGACATATCGTGCTGCGGCTCCCTCACCTCCCCCAGCGGCGCTGTATACTCCCGCGCCCTTGTTGCAGAGTACTTACAGCGGAGGTGCTCTGGTCTCATCAGGCACACATACCGCCGATGCTCTCCTGGATCGCGTGGCGGCACGATAGGGAGGAGGTAAGAGGGTCTCCAAGGCGGGACCCGACAAAATCGCGATCCGGTCGCAGTCTCCGGAGATGGACCGTGCCACTGGTGTGGACACTGTGGCCATGCAGGGACCCCACTATATCCACCAGGGCAAGGAGCAGAGGCAGAACTCTGGGAGACAATGGAGTCATCTGCCGCCGGGCTCCTGCTCTGAAGGGGGCACCTCTGCTCCCATTCTGTGACACCATTGAATTAAGTTAATTGATAGCTGTCGCTGTTTTTTCAGTGGCCGACTTCCTCACTAGTCCCTGCACCTTACAAATCACACCCTCTTTCTTATACTGAATATACACATTTTACAAGTGTCACACCCAGTATTAGAAACCACAACCTATTACACTGGAAGCAAACACCTTACTGATGAAGCTGTTTGCTACTGTATAGGAAATATGAGAATTTTAACTATATGAAGATACTTCTCTGCCAATTACACGTAACTTCATATAGTTAGAATTCTCATGCTTCCTCTACAGGAGCAAATAACTCCATCAGTAAAGTGTCTGCTGTTAGTGTAACAGGTCATGGGTTTTAATCCTGTGTATGACTGCTAAGAAATGTGTGATTTAAAATAAAAGACAATTAAATGTCTAAATACAGTATATACATTTTTTCAGAACACTCCACACACACACACACACACACACACTAGGTGCTTCATCGCGCCCTACGGGCGCTCTTCACACCGTCGAAAGGGGCTACGCCCCCTTAACCCCTGCACGCCTTACTGCGGTTCAATATTTGTATGAGTATTACCTGCATTCCTAGGTTTGTTAGTGGTTAAGTATTGCACGACGAAAGTGCTTCCAATGGTGAAGGGGGCGTGCCTGCAGGGCACGATGTACAGAATGTAGCGGGTGCAGGGGGGGACTGCGGATGAGGCAGGGAGTATGTAGATGCTGCGAGTGGACGGGGAGGTGGATGCAGGTGGGGGGGAGGGGGTGCGGGACCTATACCTATGTCATTTTATTTGTAACAATATATAGGAAACGGATAAGGATGTATGTGATATAGACATACCCGCATGAAGAGGTAAATGGTGTCATTAGACACAGAGGGGAGTGCTGGTACAATGCGGAACAGGTGCAGCTGTGTCCTCTCTCTACACCGTACCATCCTTCAGGTGTAGCAACACGGACATGTTGCGCACGCAAGGTCTCCACGCGGCCTCAGGTGCACCAGTCCCCTCTGCATGCGCTATGTGCACGCCCCCCTCAGGTGCAGTAGGAGGAGGGGCGATGGCTGGAGCTGGTACCAGGGCCAATGGGCATGGACAGCGCGCTCATGTGCTCGGTGCTGGGCTTGCTGTGTGAGGGATAGGGAGGAGGCGGCAGAGCGGAGCATCACCGATATACCGGTAACTATGGGGGGCACCGCAGGGGGTTATGGCTCCTGTACTCCTGGTGAGGGTTTGTCAGGGAGGTATCAAGGAGCCAGTGGTATGGACCGTGTATGGGATACAGGGCGGTAGGGAGGGATACAGAGACGCGGGGCGGTAGGGAGGGGATACAGAAATGCAGGGCCGTAGGGAGGGGATACAGAAACGCAGAGCGGTAGGGAGGTGATACAGAGACGCAGAGTGGTAGGGAGGGGATACAGAGACGCAGAGCGGTAGGGAGGGGATACAGAGACACAGGGCGGTAGGGAGGGGAAAGAGAGACGCAGAGCGTTAGGGAGGGGATACAGAGACACAGGGCGGTAGGGAGGGGATACAGAGACGCAAAGCAATAGGAAGGGGATACAGAGACGCAGGGCGGTAGGGAGGGGATACAGAGACACAGGGCGGTAGGGAGGGGATACAGAGACGCAGTGCGGTAGGGAGGGGATACAGAGACGCAGGCGGTAGGGAGGGGATACAGAGACACGGGGCGGTAGGGAGGGGATACAGAAACGCAGGGTCGTAGGGAGGGGATACAGAAACGCAGAGCGGTAGGGAGGGGATACAGAGACACAGGGCGGTAGGGAGGGGATACAGAGACGCAGAGCGGTAGGGAGGGGATACAGAGACGCAGGGCGGTAGGGAGGGGATACAGAGACGCAGAGCGGTAGGGAGGGCACACAGAGACGCAGGGCGGTAGGGGGGGATACAGAGACGCAGGGCGGTAGGGAGGGGATACAGAGACACAGGGCGGTAGGGAGGGCACACAGAGACGCAGGGCGGTAGGGAGGGGATAGAGAGACGCAGGGCGGTAGGGAGGGGATACAGAAACGCAGGGCGTTAGGGAGGGGAAACAGAGACGCGGGCGGTATGGAGGGGATAGAGAGACCGGGGCCGGTAGGGAGGGGACAGAGAGAAGGGGGGCGGTAGGGAGGGGATAGAGAGACGCAGGGCGGTAGGGAGGGGATAGGGAGAAGCGGGGTGGTAGGGTGGGGATACAGAGGCGTAGGGAGGAGGGGATACAGAGACGTGGGACGGTAGGGAGGGGATAGAGAGACGCAGGGCGGTAGGAAGGGGATACAGAGATGCAGGGTGTTAGGGAGGGGATACAGAGACACAGGGCAGCAGGTAGAGGATACAGAGAGGCGGGGCGGCTGGGAGGGGATAGAGAAACGCAGGGCGGTAGGAAGGGGATAGAGAGACGCAGGGCGGTAGGGAGGGGATAGAGAGACGCAGGGCGGTAGGGAGGGGATAGAGAGACGCAGGGCGATAGGGAGGGGATAGAGAGACGCAGGGCGGTAGGGAGGGGATAGAGAGACGCAGGGGGGTAGGGAGGGGATAGAGAGACGCAGGGTGGCAGGGAGGGGATAGAGAGACGCAGGGCGGTAGGGAGGGGATAGAGAGACATGGGCGGTAGGGAGGGGATAGAGAGACGCGGGCGGTAGGGAGGGGTTAGAGAGACGCGGGGTGGTAGGGTGGGGATACAGAGGCGTAGAGAGGAGGGGATACAGACAGACGCAGGCGGTAGGGAGGAGATACAGAGACGCGGGGCAGTAGGGAGGGGATAGAGAGACGTGGGGCGGTAGGGAGGGGATACAGAGATGCAGTGTGTTAGGGAGGGGATACAGAGACGCGGGGCAGCAGGTAGATACAGAGAGGCGGGGCGGCTGGGAGGGGATAGAGAGACACGGGGCGGTAGGGAGGGGATAGAGAGACGCGGGGCGGCTGGGAGGGGATAGAGAGACGCGGGCGGTAGGGAGGGGATAGAGAGATGCGGGGCGGCAGGGAGGGGATAGAGAGACGCGGGTCGGTAGGGAGGGGATACAGAGACGTGGGTCGGCAGGGAGGGGATATAGAGACGCGGGGCGGTAGGGAGGGGATAGAGAGACGTGGGGCGGCTGGGAGGGGATAGAGAGACGCAGGGCGGTAGGGAGGGGACAGAGAGACGTGGGCGGTAGGGAGAGGATAGAGAGACGCGGGCGGTAGGGAGGGGTTAGAGAGACGCGGGGTGGTAGGGTGGGGATACAGAGGCGTAGGGAGGAGGGGATACAGACAGACGCGGGCGGTAGGGAGGAGATACAGAGACGCGGGGCGGTACGGAGGGGATAGAGAGACGCGGGGCGGCTGGGAGGGGATAGAGAGACACGGGGCGGCAGGGAGGGGATAGAGAGATGCGGGGCGGTAGGGAGGGGATAGAGAGACGCGGGGTGGTAGGGAGGGGATAGAGAGACGCGGGGCGGTAGGGAGGGGATAGAGAGACGCGGGGCGGCTGCGAGGGGATAGAGAGACGCAGGGCGGTAGGGAGGGGATAGAGAGACGCGGGCGGTAGGGAGGGGTTAGAGAGACGCGGGGGGCGGCAGGGAGGGGATAGAGAGACGCGGGCGGTAGGGAGGGGATAGAGAGACGCGGGGCGGTAGGGAGGGGATAGAGAGACGCGGGGCGGTAGGGAGGGGATAGAGAGACGCGGGGGGGCTGGGAGGGGATAGAGAGACGCAGGGCGGTAAGGAGGGGATAGAGAGACGCGGGCGGTAGGGAGGGGATAGAGAGATGCGGGGCGGCAGGGAGGGGATAGAGAGACGCGGGCGGTAGGGAGGGGATAGAGAGACGCGGGTCGGCAGGGAGGGTCCCCAGTGAGGAAGCTGATGAAGAGAGGGGGGGAAGTAGTGGAGGGGGTGGACACCAGAAGGGGAGACATTTGTAAAGTGGCGACCACACATAGAATCAGTCGGTAGGATGGCCGGAGGGACTCTTCGTTGAGGCTGTGGGCGGCTGCTGCAGGCTGGTAAACAGTAGTGTCCAGAGGCGTCACCGGGTCAGTATTACTGTTACACACATCTCTCACCCCCCCCAGCGGCCGAAAAGGGGGCATGGCCTGCTGTGAAAGGGGCGTGGCCTCGCGGGTCTTTTCTCTCTCGCTCCGGGGGTGTTTCCAGCTTGCCTGTAGATGCTGGCAGCCCCCGGAGACTGGAGTGTGTGTGCTGGCTCTTCTCTGTGACAGGAGGCGAGTGCTGCAGGAGATGACGTCACTGCAGCACTCGGCTCCTGTCACAGCAGGAGAGCTGACAGCTGGATGTGCGTGGAGGAGGCGGCGGGTCTGTGAAAGCCTTCTCCTGAGCCACCCGTCCCTCCTAATGTGTATGCCGGGGGCGGCATCAGCCGTTGTTGTTGGCCCGGCGCCGCGGCCGGGGAGTCAGAGCTGCTGATGGGTGGGGGGAGGGGAGAGAGAGAGATGGACAGGGAGCAGAGACTTGCTGACTCCGCCCACCGCTGTGACTCCACCCAGCGTTATGGCCAGGCACAGAGTCACAGATGTAGCCAAATATATAGGAGATATATATATCCTGATGACAATTTTTTGAGTAAAATTGAAACGTTGACAGTCTGTTGGTGGTGTTAACTGACTCTTGCAAACCTGAGTGCCGCACATTTGAACAAGCATTTACCTTTTGGAAAGTGAGGGCACCAGGGACCATTATACATGTTTTTGGAGTGCCGGACCGTCCATCACATATATATATATATATATATATATACACGCACATCTACATACATATATTTTTCTTAATATAGTAAATAGGGGATCACCAATATTTATCTTGCCTCCGGGCAACTGGGACGAACTTACGCCACTGGCAAGGAGCACAGGTCGGATTTCCTAAAATCCATTTAGTACAGGCTCCATAGTACCCGGCGGTGAAGTCCAGCAGAGGGGATAAGGCTCTGACCTGTAGCCCCTCCCCCAGCATCAGGAGCCATCTACAGCAGATGTTCCCGCCCTAGAGCTGCTTATCTCTCTCTCCCTCACTCCCTGTCGGCGTTTGGGCGCCATTACACAGAGCTGCGCTGATCCTGGGACTGCAGGGCTCTGTCTCCTCTGTAAAGCCGCCTGTCTCATCAGCGCTGTGCATTTACAGGACACTTAAGTATTCTACATGTCATTTAGACAGAGCTAGTTAAGAACAAGTGCATACTGTAACTACAGGGCTATTTAGTACAAGTATCCTGTGATATACATCCAGTATTTACTGTGCATTGTTATATTTGTATACAGTGGTCGAAGTGGGGTGGTATACGGTCCCTGCTTGGTGGCCGGCGGCTGTGTAGAGCGCTGTACTAGCTCACGGCTGCTCACCGCCGCCAGCCGCCCACTGCTCACCGCCGCAACTACGATAGGTGTAGGGGATACGGCTGCTATGGGGCCCGAGATGCCTGGAGGGCCCACCGCTCCCCTGCACCCAATCATGCAGCATTACAGTGGAGATCGCAGGCCAAACTGGCTGATGCGGTACTGAGTGCTCTGCTGAGATGTCTATAAGCGGAGGTATGGACATCCCAGGCAGGCAGCACCGAAGCAGCAGATACTGTAGTTGCACAAGTGAGTCCCGATTTCCTGAGTCCCCCGCGCCCGCGCATTTGGCTGCTTTATTAGAGTGCTACAGGGGGGAGAGATGATGGGAAGGTGCCGTTTCTGCTGTTCTGTGGAGGAGGGTAGGATGTTTTATGTGAAGGATGCTTTATGCTGCCTGGTGCAGGGTGTGAGCAATGCCGGGCGCTGCTGCTACTCTGTTGACGGGAATTTGTGTGGTGTGGGTGGGAGGGCAGGAGAGTGGAGAACCTGGAAGCCATTGCAGTGTACAGGAGGGACGGGGTCATGGCGGGGGGAATATTGACATGCTGTGTGCTGGCATTCTGATGGGGGGGAGAGATCTGCTGTTTGCTCTTTATGCTTGCTAATAGTGGCAGGCTTCGGAGCAATGCTGCTAGTTCTGGGAGGGCTGGCAGGCTGATTGACAGCAAGCAGCCAGTGATTAAATAATTTTTTTTTTTTAAATCTCCTAAATAACAGAGGGGCATGTGCCTTGGTGCCCCTTATAAATCCGCCACTGTACTATATACAAATGTAAATGTTGGCGTAATGGACACCTTGGTGTCCGCCCTGCCCTGTCCTCCACTCCTGTACTTCTCCCGATCCATGGTGCTCTTGCAAAGCATACGGGGGCCCTTTCAAAATTTTGCTATGGGGCCCATAAAGGTCTAGTTACACCCCTGCCCGCCAGCCACCAGCCACTCACCGCCGCCAGCCACCAGCCGTCTGCCACTCACCACCGCCAGCCGCTCACCCGCAACAAATGGCGGTCAGAGGGACCTCACCGCACCAAGTCAGGTAATGTTCTCCTGCTGTCATCCTCTCTCCCTGTCGTTACTGTCCCTGTCCCTACTGTCACTTTCTCTCTCCCTGCTGTCACTGTTGTCACTCTCTCTCTCCCTGCTGTCACTGTCGTCACTCTCTCTCTCCCTGCTCACTGTCATCACTCTTTCTCCGTGTTGTTACTCTCTCTCCCTGTCATCACTCTCTCTCCCTGTCGTCACTCTCTCTCTCCCTGTCCCTGCTGTCACTCTGGCTGTCCCTGCTGTCACAATTTCGGCTCATTCAGTGTGCTATAATGTGAATTTCAGCTCATTCAGTGTACTATAATGTGAATTTCGGCTCATTCAGTGTGGTAATTTCGGCTCATTCAGTGTGCAATAATGTGAATTTTGGCTCATTCAGTGTGCTATAATGTGAATTTCGGCTCATTCAGTGTGCTATAATGTGAATTTCAGCTCGTACTGTGTGCTATAAGGTGAAAGGGGCACCAGTGCTAGATAGTATAAGGGGTTCTACTACACTGGATACTGGACACTTCGACCACTGTCTGCATACATAGCTTTACTTAGTATTGCTAGTCCAGTGCAGTTTTATTGTTTGTAATAATTCCTGCATTGTACATGTGACTGTGTGTGCCAATAGCTGCTGTGTGGTTTCCATTCCGTGTATCACACATTGCTATCACTATATTCTGCACCCTGAGTGGGCTAAGTGCGTCAGGGTCCCATATATATATATATATATATATATATATATATATATATATATATATATATATAGTAAAGTAATGAGCTGGCACTCTAGGAGACTTTCGTAAGTATGCAAAAGACACAGTTTGATGTCAACGTTTCAGGGTATTACCCCTTTTATCATAAAATGGGGTAATACCCTGAAACGTTGACATCAAACTGTGTCTTTTGCATACTTAAGAAAGTCTCCTAGAGTGCCAGCTCATTACTTTACTGTATACTGCTTCCAGAGAGCATGGCACCGGAGCGTTTAAACGTCTAAAACAGTGTTAGAGTGCCGGACTTCTCCATTACATATATATATATATATATATATATATATGTATATATACAGTGGGGATTGAAAGTTTGGGCACCCCAGGCAAAAATTCATTTTAATGTGCAAAAAGAAGCCAAGGAAAGATGGCAAAATCTCCAAAAGGCATCAAATTACAGATTAGACATTCTTATATCATGTCAAAAAGTTTGATTTTATTTCCATCATTTACACTCTCAAAAAAACAGAAAACAAAAAATGGCATCTGCAAAAGTTTGGGCACCCTGCAGAGTTAATACCTTGTACTGCCCCCTTTGGACATCTGAGACCTGGAAGTGTCATGGATTGTTCTCAATCATCGTCTGGAAAGACCAGGTGATGTCAATCTCAAAGGTTTTAAAAGCCCAGACTCATCTGACCTTGCTCCAACAATCAGCACCATGGGTTCCTCTAAGCAGTTGTGTAGAACACTGAAACTGAGAATAGTTGACGCTCACAAAGCAGGAGAAGGCTATAAGAAGATAGCAAAGCATTATCAGATGCCCATATCCTCTGTTTGGAATGTAATTAAAAAATGGCAGTCATCAGGAACAGTGGAAGTTAAAGCAAGATCTGGAAGACCAAGAAAAATATCAGACAGAACAGCTCGCAGGATTGTGAGAAAAGCAAGTCAAAATCCACGTTTGACTGCACGATCCTTCCAGGAAGATCTGGCAGACACTGGAGTTGTGGTACACTATTCCACTATAAAGAGATACTTGTACAAATATGGTCTTCATGGAAGAGTCATTAGAAGAAAACCTCTTCTACATCCTCACCACAAAAATCAGCCTTTGAAGTTTGCAAATGAACATATAGACAAGCCTGATGCATTTTGGTATAAAGTTCTGTGGACCGATGAGGTTAAAATCGAACTTTTTAGCCGGAATAAGCAAAGGTACGTTTGGAGAAGGAAGGGCACAGAATTTAATGAAAAGAACCTATGTCCAACTGTTAAGCATGGGGGTGGATCAATCATGCTTTGGGGTTGTATTGCAACCAGTGGCACAGGGAACATTTCACGAGTAGAAGGAAAAATGGATTCAATAAGATTCCACCAAATTTTGGACGCTAACTTGATGCCATCTGTGAAAAAGCTGAAGTTAAAGAGAGGCTGGCTTCTACAAATGGATAATGATCCTAAACACACCTCAAAATCCACGGTGGATTACATCAAGAGGCATAAACTGAAGGTTTTGCCATGGCCTTCACAATCTCCTGACCTCAACATAATTGAAAATCTATGGATAGACCTTAAAAGAGCAGTGCGTCACAGACAGTCTCAGGAATCTCAAAGAACTGGAATACTTTTGTAAGGAAGAATGGGCGAAGATACCTCAAACAAGAATTGAAAGACTCTTGGCTGGCTACAAAAAGCGTTTACAAGCTGTGATACTTGCCAAAGGGGGCAGTACAAGGTATTAACTCTGCAGGGTGCCCAAACTTTTGCAGACGCCATTTTTTGTTTTCTGTTCTTATGAAAGTGTAAATGATGGAAATAAAATCAAACTTTTTTTGACATGTTATAAGAATGTCTAATCTGTAATTTGATGCCTTTTGGAGATTTTTCCATCTTTCCTTGGCTTCTTTTTGCACATTAATATGAAATTTTGCCTGGGGTGCCCAAACTTTCAATCCCCACTATATATATATATGTAAATCATGTATTGCTGAATACATCATCTTTTCCTCAGTCCCCGAGTGCCGCAGTTTTTCTTTCATATGTATATATGTATATATATACAGTTGTGCTCATAAGTTTACATACCCTAGCAGAATTTGTGATTTTCTGGCCATTTGTCAGAGAATATGAATAACTCACAAACTTTTCTTTCACTCATGGTTAGTGGTTGGGTGATGCCATTTATTGTCAAACAACTGTGTTTACTCTTTTTAAATCATAATGACAACAGAAACTACCCAGATGACCCTGATCAAAAGTTTACATACCCTGGAGATTTTGGCCTGATAACATGCACACAAGTTGACACAAACGGGTTTGAATGGCTACTAAAGGTAACCCCTCACCTGTGATCTGTTTGCTTATAATCAGTGTGTGTGTATAAAAGCTCAGTGAGTTTCTGGACTCCTGAAAGAACCTTGCATCTTTCATCCAGTGCTGCACTGACGTGTCTGGATTCTGAGTCATGGGGAAAGCAATAGAATTGTCAAAGGATCTGCGGGAAAAGGTAATTGAAGTGTATATAACAAGAAAGGGATATAAAAAGATATCCAAGCAATTGAGAATGCCAATCAGCAATGTTCAAACTCTAATTAAAAAGTGGAAAATGAGGGATTCTGTGGAAACCAAATCACGGTCAGGTAGACCAACAAAAATGTCAGCCACAACTGCCAGGAAAATTGTTCGGGATGCAAAGAAAAATCCACAAATAACTTCAGCTGAAATACAGGCCTCTCTGAAAAAAAGTGGTGTGGTTGTTTCAAGATGCACAATAAGGAGGCATTTGAAGAAAAATAGGCTGCATGGTCGAGTCGATAGAAGAAAGCCATTACTACGCAAATGCCACAAAGCATCCCGCTTACAATACTCCAAACAGCACAAAGACAAACCTATGTCAACAAGGCCTATGATGAAAGGTACACCATTCCTACTGTGAAACACGGAGGTGGATCGCTGATGTTTTGGGGATGTGTGAGCTACAAAGGCACTGGAAACTTGGTCAAATTTGATGGCAAGATGAATGCAGCATGTTATCAGAAAATACTGGAGGAAAATTTGCACTCATTAGCCCGGAAGCTGCGCATGGGAAGTACTTGGACGTTCCAACATGACAATGAACCAAAACATAAGGCCAAGTCGACCTGTCATTGGCTACAGCAGAATAAAGTGAAGGTTCTGGAGTGGCCATCTCAGTCTCCTGACCTCAATATCATTGAGCCACTCTGGGGAGATCTCAAACGTGCAGTTCATGCAAGACAGCCCAAGAATTTACAGTAACTGGAGGTTTTTTGCCAAGAAGAATGGGCAGCTTTACCATCTGAGAAAATAAAGAGCCTCATCCACAATTAACACAAAAGACTTCAAGCTGTCATTGATGTTAAAGGGGGAAATACATGTTATTAAGAACTGGGGTATGTACACTTTTGATCAGGGTCATTTGGGTAGTTTCTGTTGTCATTGTGATTTAAAAAGAGTAAACACAGTTGTTTGACAATAAATTGGCTTCACCTAACCACTAACCATGAGTGAAAGAAAAGTTTGTGAGATATCATTCATATTCTCTGACAAATGGCCAGAAAATCACAAATTCTGCTAGGGTATGTAAACCTCTGAGCACAACTGTGTGTATATATATATATATATATATATATACACATATATACATATATATATATATATATATATATATACATATATATATATATATATATATATATTATATTTAATATTTCATAGACCAAAAACCTTACGGTTTCACATGTCCCATTAAGGCTTCTTACACATGATCTGGCATTTCAGAAACCTGTTGTGACTCTTCCACTCAAACTCCAAAAAGCAATGAAATTCCGATCATTAAGGCTGACGCTTTAATGGACATGTTCCTTGCGCAATACAGATATTGTATGCCATCACAGCCTGTGGGTAAGTGCAGATTCAGCACTCTCACAGAGTGAGATTGCTGTCACTCACACAATGGCCCTCATTCCGAGTTGTTCGCTCGTTATTTTTCTGCGCATCGGTGCGATTAGTCGGAAACTGCGCATGCGCAACGTTCGCAGTGCGCCTGCGCCAAGTAAATTTGCTAAAAAGTTTGGTATTTTACTCACGGCTTAAGGAAGAAATTTCTTAGTTCTGGTGATTGGAGTGTGATTGACAGGAAGTGGGTGTTTCTGGGCGAAAACTAGCCGTTTTATGGGTGTGTGCGAAAAAACGCAGCCGTTTCTGGGAAAAACGCGGGAGTGTCTGGGCGAACGCTGGGTGTGTTTGTGACGTCAAACCAGGAACGAAACTGACTGAACTGATCGCAGTGGCAGAGTAAGTCTCGAGCTACTCAGAAACTGCAAAGAAATTTCTAATCGCAATTCTGCTAATCTTGCGTTCGCAATTCTGCTATGCTAAGATTCACTCCCAGTAGGCGGCGGCTTAGCGTGTGCAATGCTGCTAAAAGCAGCTAACGAGCGAACAACTCGGAATGAGGACCAATGGTGGAGCTGCTAATTCACAGATTTGTGTGCTTATTGGAATACACATATGCAGTCTATGCAACTGAAGGTCTGAGCAGTTATGTGGTACACCCATCCCACTCAGTGCCCACAACCATCCCACCTTGTTCCAACATCCTTCTCACGCCATACATCCATCTCATTTAGAATACACATTTAGCTCCCTCAAACATCTTGGTTAATTGCTAAAACTATAATACCCCATCTAAGGTCTATGCATCTACACTTACTTCCACTATAAACTTCCATGCTGCTCTGTCTTCCCCAATCCCTACTGCTGTGTTCTCCCATCTGTGCTAGTCTGTACTAATTTATCTGCACCATCTGTCTTTCCCCATCTGTGCCTTGTCCGTACCACCATTTCCTTCTCTCTGCACTGCTCAGTGTTTCCCTCTTCAATGTCATTCTGCCTCCTCCCATACACGCCACACTGTCTTCTCTCCGATCTGTACCAGTTTTCTACCCATCCGTGCCAGTGTTTTCAACCCATACGCATCATTGCCCCTCATCCGCACCACTCTGTCTCCCTTCCCACACATGCTGCATAATCTCCCCCCTATTCTCACCACTCTTACCCCATTCATGTAGCTGACATCGCCGACATCCTGATGGTAAGTATTGGGGTCAGTGTTAGGGTTATGGCCCAGGGTGGGATTGGGGGAGTTAGCCCTAGCCACCACCCACATGGATTAGGCCTAGCTGCCACCTACCAAGGGTAGGTTAAAATACTTACCCTCTCCGAGGTCGGGACTATATTCCTCTTATCCATGCTGCTCTGCCCCCCTCGTCCGTGCCACTGTTTCCTTCCATCTGATCTGCTCTCACCCTTCTCCATCTGTGCTGCTCTGTCGCCCTCATCCACACGTGCTGCTCTGTCCACCCATCCACACCGCTCTGTCTCCCCACCATCTGTGCCACTGTTTCTTTCCATCTGTACTGGTCCCACCCCTCTCCATCTGTGCTGCTTTGTTGCCCTCATCCACACGGCACTGTCCACCCATCCACACCATTCTGTCTCCCGACCATCTGTGCCACTGTGAAGTTTCTTCACTCCCCCCGTCACACGGCTCCATAGAAGTGCAGGCAAATATGGACGAGATCATCCATATTGGCCTGCATGCACAGCTGACGAGGCACCAGCGATGAACGAGCACGGGGCCGCGCATCGTTCTTCGCTGGAGCCTCCACACTCAAAGATATGAACGGTATCTCGTTCATTAATGATCGAGATCGTTCATATCTTTGACTTTTATCGCCCAGTGTGTAGGGCCTATTACTCTGTGAGAGTGCTGAATCTGCACTTACCCACAGGCTGTGATGGCATACCATACAAGGTTGGACTGGCCCACAGGGGTACAGGGGAAACCACCGGTGGGCCCCACTGCCAGGAGGCCCACCTCCTCCTCTAGGGATCAGGTTCCAGACTGTGCACTTGAATTGTACATATGTATTATTATCTACAGTGCATTGAAGTTATTAATCTGGTACATTTATCATGCATGCACTAGCAGTATTTACTATATATATATTTATCATAGGGCCCATACCATGGTTAGCCAAGCCTCTGTGGCAGGTGGCCACACCCCTAAGCATGGGCTTCTACCACTGCATCCCCCCGGTGGGCCCTCCATGCCCTAGTCCGATATTGATACCATATCTGTATTGCGCAAGGAACACGTCCATTAAGGCGTCAGCCTTAAAGATCGTCATTTCATTGCATTTTGGAGTTTGAGTGGAAGAGTTACAACAGGTTTCTGAAATGCCAGATCATGTGTAAGAAGCCTTAATGGGACATATGAAACCATAAGGTTTTTGGTCTATGGAATTTCAAAGCTTTTTTCAATTTATTATTTTAATTCAGAAATGTAATATTTCACTGTAAAAAAACAACATTTGGGGCCAAATGTAATTGAGTGCGATTTTTCAGGTGTCTAATAAATCGCATCAAATGGCACGTTTGTAGAGTGTGATTTTTCGCTAAAAATCGCAAATGTAATAGGGTGCAATTTTTGGGGTAAAAATGTGAGTCGCATGCAATGTTTTGCGATTTTTTTATTAAAGGAAACATGCGGTTTTTAGTAATAAAAACATGCATTTTTTATGACATGTTTTCATTACTTTATGCACTTAGCCAGTAGCGTGCATAGGAGGTAATTCCAAGTTGATCGCAGCAGGAAATTTTTAGCAGTTGGGCAAAACCATGTGTACTGCAGGGGAGGCAGATATAACATTTGCAGAGAGAGTTAGATTTGGGTGGGTTATTTTGTTTCTGTGCAGGGTAAATACTGGCTGCTTTATTTTTACACTGCAAATTAGATTGCAGATTGAACACACCCCACCCAAATCTAACTCTCTCTGCACATGTTATATCTGCCTCCCCTGCAGTGCACATGGTTTTGCCCAACTGCTAAAAAATTTCCTGCTCCGATCAACTTGGAATTACCCCCATAGATCAGTATGATCCGTGCATGCTTCTGTTTGGAACAGTAGAGAAATACTTAAAAATAAAAAAATAAAACATGCAGGTCGCCATTCACGTCCCCTTCTCCAGTAGAATCCATCAGGGTACCTATTAAAACGGTAAAAATATACTCACCAACAATCCGTCGGAGAACGGTCCTCTTCATTCCAAGTAGGCATCCACAGGGTTAACAAAAAACAAAAACAACCTGGTCCTTGCAACTAAAGGGGATACATGTTTACACATGTATTCCCTTTCTCCGAATGCCGGGACCCCTCTTGACACCTGTCACTAGAGCAGGCGTTCCCAACCATGGTCCTCAAGGCACACTAACAGTGCAGGTTTTAGTGATATCCAGGCTTCAGCACAGGTCACTTAATTAGTAGCTCAGTTATTTTGATTTAACCATCTGTGCTGCAGCCTGGATATCACTAAAACCTGCACTGTTGGTGTGCCTTGAGGACCGTGGTTGGGAATGCCTGCACTAGAGGACCTGGCAGCCAATCAGGGAGTGCAATGTCATAGCGCTCTCCAGATTGGCTGTGCGCTCCTGGTCTGTCAATCAGACCGGGAGTGCATAGGCAATAATGGAGGATCGTGATCTTCCATTATACTCAATGGGGGTCATTCCGAGTTGTTCGCTCGGTAAATTTTTTCGCATCGCAGCGATTTTCCGCTTAGTGCGCATGCGCAATGTCCGCAGTGCGACTGCGCCAAGTAAATTTGCTATGCAGTTAGGAATTTTACTCACGGCTTTTTCATCGTTCTGTTGATCGTAGTGTGATTGACAGGAAGTGGGTGTTTCTGGGCGGAAACTCGTCGTTTTATGGGTGTGTGTGAAAAAACGCTACCGTTTCTGGGAAAAACGCGGGAGTGGCTGGAGAAACGGGGGAGTGTCTGGGCGAACGCTGGGTGTGTTTGTGACGTCAAACCAGGAACGACAAGCACTGAACTGATCGCAGATGCCGAGTAAGTCTGGAGCTACTCAGAAACTGCTAAGAGAGGTGTAATCGCAATATTGCGAATACGTCGTTCGCAATTTTAAGAAGCTAAGATTCACTCCCAGTAGGCGGCGGCTTAGCGCCTCATTCCGAGTTGTTCGCTCGCAAGCTGCTTTTAGCAGATTTACTCACGCTAAGCCGCCGCCTACTGGGAGTGAATCTTAGCTTCTTAAAATTGCGAACGACGTATTCGCAATATTGCGATTACACCTCTCTTAGCAGTTTCTGAGTAGCTCCAGACTTACTCGGCATGGGAATGTACAGGGGTAGGGCGACATGCAGGATGCATGGGACTGCACGGGGGGGGGGGGTGACATGAAGGGCGCAGGGGACAGTACAGGGGGTAAAGCAACACGCAGGGGACTGCACTGAAGGGGGCGACTTGCAGGCGCTGGGGATTGTACGGATGGTGACACGCAGGGTGCAGGGGACAGTACCGGGGGAAAGCATCACACAGGGCACAGTACCTGGGGAAAGCGACACTCAGGGTGTAGGGGACTGTACTGAAGGGGGTGGAGCGGGGGTGCCGAGCACACATACGGGGGGGTGGAGCGGGGGGGCCGAGCACACAGCGTGGACGGTGGAGCCGAGCACACAGCATGGGGGGGTGGGGGGGGGTGGTGGAGCACACAGCACGGGGGGGTGGAGCACACAGCGCGGGGGGGTGGAGCAGGGGTGCCGAGCACACAGCACATGAGGGTGGAGCGGAGAAACCAGGCACACAGCACGGGGGGGAGCGGGGGAGCCGAGAACAAAGCACAGGGGGAGGAGTGGGGGAGCCGGGCACTCAGAGTGGGGGGGAGTGGAGCGTGGAAGCCGGCCACACAGCACGGGGGAGGCGTGGGGGAGCCATGCACATAGCACGTGGGAGCAGCGTGCACGTGCAGGGGACTGTGCAGGGGGTGACACACAGGGTGCATGGGACTGTACATGGGGCAACACGGAGGGCGCAGGGGATTTTACAGTGAGGGGGGAAACGCAGGGCACATGAGGACTATACGGGGAGGTGACACGCAGAGCACTGGGGACTGTACGGGAGGTGACACGCAGGGCTCGGTACTGTACTGGGGGGTGACAAGCAGGGCGCAGGGGACAGTACCGAAGGAAAGCAACACACAGTCTGCAGAGGACTGTACTGAAGGGGGCGACACGCAGGGTGCAGGGGACTGACTGTACAGGGGTGGGCAACACGCAGGGCACAGGGGACTGTACGGTGGGGGTGACACACATAGGGTGCAGGGGACTGTACCAGGGGAAAGCGACACGCAGGGCACAGGGGACTGTACGGGGGGCAACAGGCAGGGTACAAGAGTACTGTATGGGTGGGCGGCAACACACTGGGGACTGTACAGGGGTAGGGTGACATTCAGGACGCAGGGGACTGTATGTGTAGGGGGGGGTGGCACGCAGGGGACAGTGCCGGCGGAAGCAGTGCGCAGGGCATAGGACGTGATGGGGTGGTGGTGGAGCGGGGGAGCCAGGCACACAGAAGGGGGGGGGGGGAGCCAAGCACCCAGCACGGCGGTGGAGCGAGGGAGCCAAGCACCCAGCATGGGGGGGTGGAGCCGGGGTGCCAAGCACACTGCACGGGGGGGTGGAGCGGGGGT
Source organism: Pseudophryne corroboree (assembly GCF_028390025.1). NCBI lineage: Eukaryota > Metazoa > Chordata > Amphibia > Anura > Myobatrachidae > Pseudophryne > Pseudophryne corroboree. Next base: position 246,188,069 of record NC_086454.1, on the reverse strand, counting down.
GCCGAACACACAGCACTTGGGGGTGGTGCGGGGGTGCCGAGCACACAGCACGGGGGGGGGGGGGAGCGGGGGGGGCGAGCACACAGCATGGGGGGTGGAGCCGAGCACACGGCACAGGAGGGGTGGGGGTTGGAGCGTGGGTGCCGAGCACACAGCAAATGGGGGTGGAGCGGAGGAACCAGGCACACAGCACGGGGGGGAGCCGAGAACAAAGCACAGGGGTAGGGGTGGGGGAGCCGAGCACTCAGAACGGGGGAAGAGTGGAGCGTGGAAGCCGGCCATACAGCATGGGGGAGGCACGGGGGAGCCATGCACATAGCACAGGGGGAGCGGGGGAGCAGAGAACACAGCACAGGGAAGGGGGGGAGGAGTGGGGGAGCCGGGGAAGCCAGGCACACGCGCGCGAGGGGGGGGGGGGACAAGGCACACAGAACGGAGGGGGGAGCGGGGAAGCCGGGCACACAGAATGGAGGGGGGAGTTGGCACACAGCACGGGGAGTAGCAGGGGAGCCATGCACACAGCATGGGGGAGGAGCGGGGGGGCCGAGCACACAGAATGGGGGGATAGCCAGGCACACAGAATGGAGGGGGTAGCCGGGCACACAGAACGTGGGGGGAGCCGGGCACACAGAACTGGGTGGGGGGGGCAGGACTGGGTGAAAGCGACACACAGGGGACTGTACGGGGGGCGACAGGCAGGGTACAGAGTACTGTATGGGTGGGAGGCAACTAGTGATGAGCGAGGTTCGGTTTTACTCGGTTTTACTCGGTTTTACTCGGTTCTCAAAACGGCATCTTATTGGCTATCCAAAACACGTGACATCCGTGAGCCAATAGGATGCCGTTTTGAGAACCGAGTAAAACCGAGTAAAACCGAATCCGCTCATCACTAGAGGCAACACACTGGGGACTGTACAGGGGTAGGGTGACATTCAGGACGCAGGGGACTGTACGTGTGTGTGTGGGGGGGTGGCATGCAGGGGACAGTGCCGGGGGAAAGCGATGCGCAGGGCACAGGACATGGTGGTGTGGTGGTGGAGCGGGGGAGGCAGGCACACAGAAAAGGGGGGTGGAGCGGTGGAGCCAAGCACACAGCACGGAGGTGGGGCGGGAGAGCCAAGCACACAGCACGGGGGTGGAGCGGGGGAGCAGAGAACACAACGCACGGGGGTGGAGTGGAGGACCTGAGCACACAGCACGGGGAGAGGAGTGGGGGAGCTGAGCACATAGCACGGTGGGGTGGAGTGGAGGAGCCGAGCACACAGCACGGGGGGGGGGAGGAGCGGAGGAGCCAGGCACACAGCACGGGGGTGTGGAGTGGAAGAGCCAGGCTCACAGCATGGGAGGGAGTGGGGGAGCCGAGAACACAGCACAGGCGGAGGACCATGGGAGCTGGGCACACAGAATGGGGGGGGGGTTGAGCGGGGAAGCCGGACACACAGCAGGGGGGGGGGGGGAGCGGGCACACAGCACGGGGGAGGCACAGGGGAGCCAGGCACACAGCACGAGGGAAAGCAGGGGAGCAAAGAACACAGCACAGGGTGAGGAGCGGGGGAGCCAGGCACACAGAAGGGGGGGAGTTGGGGGGGTGAAGCGGGGGAGCTGGGCACACAACACGGGGGAGGAGCTGGGGAACGAGTCACAGCACAGGGGGAGGAGCTGGGTACGCAGCATGGTGGAGGAGCGGGGGAGCCGGGCACACAGCATGGGTGGTGAGCCGGGCACACAGAACTGGGAAGGGGAGCCAGGCACACAGTAAGACAGTGGGACATATGTACATGGGGTCACGGTGGGTCATGCACACGGGGTGATATTGGGACATGAACACTGGGTAGCAGTAGTGGGTCATGCACATGGGGTGACAGTGGGTTATGCACAGGGTCTGCAAGTCACTGTATTACTGTGCCCCAACCCCTGCTAGCCCTCTCACCTCATTTGGCACTGACCTGAATGGCCTTTTTCAAGTGGAAGTGTCTGTATCTACTTCATATAGCAGCGGTTGTCCAGAACAGCTTACGGTGGTCGGCGGCATTTGAACATGGTGGGTGGTCGGTGCAGTGAATTCCAGACACACTGAGCTAGCGCCGGCTTTCATGCAGCGGCCGGCTCCCAGGACACAGAGATGGGGGTGGAAGATTGGCATGCTTGAGCCAGCCAAGGGGGAAGTGATCCGGCGTACCAATCCGCCCATGGCAGTGGGGACTCCCTGATCCTGATTAGTGCGGCTGGTGAAGCACGCCGTGCTCCCCGCCGGGGATCTGACATCACACTTTTGTGATAGTCCCCAGCGGCAACAGGCACACAGCAGCTTTCAGACTTGAGGAGCGGGGAGAGAAGGTGCACGGAGGGACCCGCAGCCGCCGACATTCCCCATTATACTAATGATGATTTAGTGACTCATAGTGCACCAAAGCCAAACGCGGGCAGTAACAATGAGGGACGCAGAGAAATTAAGCAGTATGGCCGGAGAAGACTGTCCAGGCTGCCTAATTTCTCCGCTTCCCTCATTGTTATTGCCCGCAGCTGGCTTCGGTGCACTATGAGTCACAACTGAGAATGCTGGCGGCTGCGGGTGCCGTCTTTATGGTGAGCCTAGTGCCTCAGCAGCGCGGCAGGCTACCGAGGGGACTGGGCTGGCTTCAAAGTCGGCCATATTTGTACACCCATATGAAGCCTCTCTGCGTACACCCCCTGCTGGCGGCCACTGCAGAGGTGCAACAAATTGAAATACCCTATCTCTATAATGGGGCATATTTCTCTTAATTAAAAGAAACCTGTAACTTTCTGAAAAACCACAACCCCAAAAGGCACTACACTGGGACATGCTCTATCTAATAAAACAAACCCCAAGTCTTTATTTGTCCTCTATCCTGAGTTATGCCTTCCCAAAAATCTTCTCATACACTACAGATGGGTCCACAGTTATCTTGGCTAGTTTGCTGCGCCTAGGCACAACATGGTTTATTAATATAAACCCTTCATCTATTGTTCTCAGCTGCAATACAATACAGAGAACAATACAGCAAGGGATTAAGGGGGTAATTCCAAGTTGATCGCAGCAGGAATTCTGTTAGCAACTGGGCAAAACCATGTGCACTGCAGGGGAGGCAGATATAACATGTGCAGAGAGAGTTAGATTTGGGTGTGGTGTGTTCAATCTGCAATCTAATTTGCAGTGTAAAAATAAAGCAGCCAGTATTTACCCTGCACAGAAATAAAATAACCCACCCAAATCTAACTCTCTCTGCAAATGTTATATCTGCCACACCTGCAGTACACATGGTTTTGCCCAACTGCTAAAAAATTTCCTGCTGCGATCAATTTGGAATTACCCCCTAAGTCATTACAGCAGGGGATTAAGTCCGACTGCCCAGTCTCAGTTAATCCTATTAAAGGTCACGATAAACATGGACCCATCTGTACATGGGAAAACTGTGCTAAAAAGCCATACAGGAAGTAGCAGAAAAAACCTGACAGTTGAAACTTTAGGTTACTCCCAATTCCTCATTTTTTATTATTTGGCATGCAGCACCGGGTGACAATTCTACGCGTCCATGCCAAATTTCAGCTCGGTACGTCCAATCACTTTAAGAATTCGATGGCCAAATAGGACTGAGAATAAGTAAGCGTCCTGGTTTTTTAAAAGAAGGAAGCCTGGGGCAGGGATTAGGAGAAAGGGGGAGGGGAGGGGGAAGGGGAGGATAGAGCAGGTAGCATAGGAGCAGCCTGTAGGAAAAAGGGGAGGAGAGTTACCTGGGAGGTACAAAAGACCAGGAATGCCAGGCAGGCTCCCTCTTGCATGCTGAACAAGGATCCAAGAAGGCACCCAGGAATCCAAGGAAGGAATAAGTATCTTTTTTACTTCAACCCCTCCCTCCACCTCTCCTCACACACACGCACGGCAGCCCTGTAACCCAGGGCCCAGGGTACCTCTCTCTCCCACCCCTGATCCTCTGTCGCTGGCCAGCTCCACATCCAAGGGCACGGGGTACACACTCCAATGGTGACCCTGCTGCAGCATGCCCAGGCCAATCAGGCATGCCCCCCCCCCCCACGCACCTATCCAGGCCTAGGTTCCCCCTTCCATGCCCGCCTGCAGTATGCCCGCACGCCTTACCAACAACCCCCACGGGCTTAATGCGGGTGTCCTGGGCCTCTGTTTTCCCCCTGGCAGTCGTGGCTATTGTGCACCGGGATGGAGACGACCGCATCACTCGCTGCGGCGCCTCCTCCGGCGGGAGTGTTCCCCCCGCCTGGTTACAGGCCACATCCACCCGGCTGCCTCGCAGACCTCACGGGACCTCCACGCGGGCCGAGTACAGCGCGGAGGACAGGTGCCCCCCCCCCCCCCGAATCACGGCTATCATGAGCCGGCCCCCATGCTGTCACGCCCCCCCCCCCCCTTCTGGTGTCGAGTGACCGCATCACGCACGGCGCCGGGCAACAAAACAGGGGGACGGCACCTCCCCCCTTCCCGGTCTGTGCGGTCGCGCTGCGCTCAGCGCCGGCCCATGGCAGGCACCAACCCTGGCTTCGGCGGGACTGCCCCCCCCCTCCCTGCCGGAGCTCGTGTACCCGCTCCCCACGCCGCCTAGCACGCCGCAATCATGCCAGCCCTTTCCCCCGCAGCAGCCCTCCCCCTCCCCATGCAGGCAGCACAGGCTGCATTGCGCAGCCACCATACCCAACAACAATCCAGGTCGAGTGGGGGCAGCAGCATGGCAGTGCACACCCCCCCCCCCTGGTGGCAGGCAGGGCAGCACCTCCCACCAGCCCATTACTCGCAATGAGCGAACTGCTGGCTTCCTGCTGCCCACCCCACCCCCGGTACCAGCAGCCAACATACCCCCAGTGCCACGCTGGCGCTAACCAACACACGTACGCAATTTCCAGCAAACCCCCCTTCCCCAGCCAAGCGTTTTGCCCAACCCCTTAGTGCTCGGCCCGCAGCCATAACAAGATCAGGCAGGGGCCGACGGAGTGGCCGGGGCAGGAGTATGCGAGCAAAACCGAGGAGCGCAAGCCCTTACTCCACGGGCTGCTCAGCAACAGCAGCCCCCTGCAGAGCAGCCCCAGGCGCAAGCGCGGGATACTTTACATGTTCCCTCTGCAAGATTGCAGGTCCCAGTCCGCGAAGGATGCAACCAACCGCCGAGGGGGCATCGTCGGATCAAGTAGCGGACGGAGCGCCGATCGACGAGGGACAGACGGGGACTGCGAAGAAGGTCAGTCAGGCACCCTCGTCTTCAGGACCAGGTGAGCAAAAAGCTTCTTCCAGCAGCAGCGCTTCATATACAGACTCTAGCGTTTCATCTAGCTCAAGCAGCTTTTATATTATCAAGGTCTATAAGCATTATATCATTACAGTATTACAGTGCTAAGGTTTACGGTATAAGCATATCCTTTCAGTGTGTTGCTAACAAGGTTTACTGTGTGTCATTCTGGGAGCGTCTGCGCCGCTCGTGTTCTTCTCGTGGGCACAGCGTCCGCTACGCTAATAACGTAGCAGTACGGTAGTCGGCCGCCTATAGCGGGCTCGATACCAAACGTAAACCCGCGAGCGTACGCGTCGCTTGTGCGTTGCGCTCGCGGTCTAGCGTCTGCTACGCTAAGTGCGTACCATTACGGTACCCCGTACGCCAATTGCGTACTGAGTCTCTTGCAAATATATAGTGAATGTTATAAGGTAAAGAATAGGCTTTATCAATTTTAGCAATTCAGAAACAGCCAGTTCCGGCTTCCCACATTAACCCAGACCCAGTCGTACCTTCCCGCCAGCCCATTACCCGCAAGGGGCGAACCCTTTCTAATAATTTATTCATTTAATTTCTTTTATTGTATTGCTTCTGCGCTGTGGCTTAGTTGGTTAAAGCGCCTGTCTGGTAAACAGACCTCAATGCTTTCTTATAATGAGCATAATGAGTGAAAAGTCCAGCACTGTCCACTGGTATAGTCGCGACGTTATGGCAAGAACTTTGCTATACGCTCTCCAGTCACCTGCGAATAAAATATATGTGGAAGCTTAAGATAATCACTCCAGCCTGGGAGTTTGTTTTTAATGACAAACACATGGCACATCTACACAGTGAGGGGGTTACGGCAGCGCATAGTGGGTAATAGGGTCATAGGGGGCAATGTAGTATGGGTCAGGGGTTACATTGCTGAGTCAGGATACACTGCAGCGTATAAGGTATGATAGGGTATATGTGACGACATGTGATGACACAGCCAGCGCGTCGTGTCGCACAGTGGTAAAAGACACGTGGTTACTTTCCTAGCCCTGGTCCTACACATGGACTACACTAATTGCTGATCTGTATTTGGCTATATAATAGGCAATATTGTATTATATTGTATGATGTTATTGTTACAAGGGTACAGTTATGTTTTATCTGTTATATTAGGAATATGCAGTTTATTTGGTTATAATATATGCAATTGTGTTAGGTTATCTGTTACCCTTTAGATAACGTATTTATGTTAGACCTAGTTTCCTATTGTTTTCATGCCCCACAGAGGACCTCAGAGGGTGAGTCATATAAGGTAACATTGTCTATGTTTATTCACTCCCTATTGTCCAAAAGTGAACTGACCAGACAGGGTGGCTCTCTCAATGATGTAATCACCTTGATTAGAATATGTATTGTATTCCAATGCTGTAAGATCCTAAAACAGAGAGAGAGAGAGGCAGGAGACTGACTAAGAAGTAATGTTCTGTCAGGAGTTCCAGGAGGTAAAACACAATATAGTACAAATCAGTAGTATCACCGATGTCTGTGCCGCGGGAGGGTATTACACACGGGCTAACAGGTATGAGGCAAGGATAGCGAGATACGAGAACGCCATAAACGTATATGGCGGTGTATAGGGCAAATTGGTGATATCCAGCGGGTGTAGAAGTGATGTACCAAATCAGTAATGTCAGTGCCACGTGTGTATAATGCAGTATATGGAACGTACTGGTGATATAATATACAGCATAATGATTAGTGGCGGCATTGCTGCGGGAGCATATTTTAGCATTCTAGATACACTAGCGGGTTAATAAAAGTACAATGCCAGAACGATAAGCCGGGGGTACATAGCAGATTATAGAGGGGAATAGCGATAAATGATACAATATAAGACGGAACAGTTATCACATTGACGTGACCATGTCTTATTGTATTGTATGAGGTATATAGCGGGCAGTATAATGCAGATCAGGTTCACAGGCTGGCCGAATTTAGGTGGCAGTCTAGGAGGTATAATAGCAATGGGGGTAATTCCAAGTTGATCGAAGCAGGATTTTTGATAGCAATTGGGCAAAACCATGTGCACTGCAGGGGAGGCAGATATAACATGTGTAGAGAGAGTTAGATTTGGGTGGGTTATTTTGTTTCTGTGCAGGGTAAATACTGGCTGCTTTATTTTTACACTGCAAATTAGATTGCAGATTGAACACACCCCACCCAAATCTAACTCTCTCTGCACATGTTACATCTGCCTCCCCTGCAGTGCACCTGGTCTTGCCCAATTGCTAACAAAAATATTGCTGCGATCAACTTGGAATTACCCCCAATATGTATAAATAAGGGAGCAGGGGGACAGTGACACACCATAACTTTCATATTAGCCGTTTTTTCTGTATTACCCGTGGCTTTAGCATGATTATTATTAGTATTACATTTATTGGGAAGGCGCCACAGGCGATTGGCAAGGCCTTGCATAGGGCATACATTAGAGCAATGCTGGATACACAGAACATTGCGAGGTGGTAACAAAAGGAAAAAATGGAAAAAAAAAAAAAAAAACAGGTCAGGGTAAGGGAGGTCCCCGGAATGTTTAACAATAAGCACCACAGCTCTCATAGCGCAGTACAGCCCAGCACTACACAGGGCAACTACCGCTGTCCTAAACGCATGGTTTAATCCCCTGGTATTGCATGGTTCGTTATATAAGGATAACCGCTTAGGGCAAATAAGTCGTTCTATAACCAGACTGTCACGCAAAATGCAAGGCAAAGCAAGTAGCGGTAGCGATCACAGTAAATAACTATCAAAGCTACTTTAGTGAACGGGCAATATGACGGTCACTTATGGTATTATAATAAGGTAGACAGGACAGAAGGAGAAGGAAAGCAAAGGGGAAAAGGCGCAAAGCGGGGTATTTAAGGGCTGAATAGAACCTTGTCTCTGCATAAAGTAGGGGTCAATGATGCATGTGCCTTAGCGGTATACGGGATAACCACGTAGGATAACTATAGTCTGGCGCAAAGCGTGAATAACGATTCAGCGTAAACGCACCAGTTATGGGGCAAGGGTTAGCATTACGGCATCACAGCGCTGAGGTCATGGGTTCAATTCCAGTTAAAAGCATCTCTTTGTGGAGTTTGTATGCTCTCTCGGGTGTCTTAATTCATAAGACAGTCGCTAGGTATAGATCATAGTGCGATATATGATGAGTATACTTAACCGGATTGAACCATACCATAAATACATAGTGTAACATATCTTTACCGATATGCCGTGAGTACCGATTCGGGATAAGGGGTGATCAACCCATTGGGGAATAGGGAAGGATACTTCAGTTGGAGGCTCAACAAGGTATTAGCAAGCCAACCTTATATACATTTGGCATGAGTTTTACATGAAGACAGATTCTCGGGTTCGCAAGGTCGCAGGTAACTCAAAGTTGCAGTGGTCGACAGCAGGCCAAAAATATGTAGTCAGAGCAGAAGCCCAGTCCCTGGATGAGAGGGTAAGGCTGCGGAGAGGGCTTGCAGTAAAGGTATGTGCATGGCCACAGGGCATGGTAGGTAGCTGCGGCCAGGCAAGGATCCTGGGGATACTTAAAAAGCGTTCGTATAAGCACCTATACAGTACAAACTAACATTGACTTCTACTTCACAGGGTAATCTCTATCAGCAGATTTCCACTAGACAGCCACAAGATCCTTATAGAGCTAAAGAGTTTCAGGATTGCCCAAGGAGGAGCCAGGAAAGCCTTTCGGCAACAGGCTGGGAGTTTTTAAGTCCCAGGGATAAAAGCCATTTAAACAGTCCCACTGGGGGCGAAATTACAAGAGAGATTATGTGCAGGGAGCCTACATTCACCCGAGTCCGATTGCGACACCTTTACTGGTGAAGTAAGCTCCCTGAGTGTCTTTTGGGAAACCCAAGGCATTATGCTGCCCGCCGCTTTGGGGGAATGAAGGACTTTCCAATTTTGCCCTCAAAGAGGTTTTGTGGTTTTCACCTTCATATGGGTCACCCAAAAGCACTGTTCATGCTAGGCCATGCGGGTACGGTTGTCAGGTCACGCCGATAGCTAGCGGGCAGCAGGCATAGGGCAGCTGGTAAACATCTGGGCTGGCATGGGAGACAGAAGCAGTGGACCCTAGGGGCCCTCAGCTTATCAAGCAGGGCTCCTCAGTGCAATAGGAATTGTTTTTATTTTCGGTGGAGGCACCATCAGGCCAATTTTGAGTTTAATTTGGCAAGAAACTTAGTGGGCAAAAGGCTCTATTTGTCTTAGTCTGATGGAGACGGACAGCAGTGTGCATAGATGGTCGCAGCGGGTGGCGGGCCTTGGTTCTAGGAACCAGGCTATGGCGGCAAGCAGTGCTCCTCGGCAGTCTGTAGTAGCGCAACGTCGGTTGGCCGGCACTTCCCCCAGATACTCGGCGAGTTTGTCGTGGCCTCAAGGGCCGACACGGTCGTCATCTTAAGGGTGGACCGGTGCTATGCCAATGGTGGGAAGTGGTACCGCTCAGCTAACTTGCGCAAGGGCGGGACTTAGGTTCCGCCCCGTTGTTTAATTTAGGAGAAATTTAACATGTAGGCTGTAGCCGGGGGTACGCACTGCTTTCTCGCCACCCACTTATAGAGTACCAATTCTAATTCGATCAATAAATTTGGCTGTGACCTTTGTCAAAGTCAGAAAAATATCACGATGCACACTGCCATATTTGCACCTCATATGTGTCCCTGCTGCGCGTGCGTGCGCTCTCCCGTGCGTGCGCATACTCGCTGTTGCGGGCACCCGCAGGCGCACGGTATGCGCATTTACGGTAGAGATTGTATGCGTCTAGCGGGCGAATCTTTCGTTACATATTTTCACCATATAATGTATTTTGTAGATTATGGTCCCTTTGATAGAATCTGAAAGTTTGGTTAATGTAGCATGTTCATGGACAGAGAAATCCCTCTTTGTTTGATACGAAGGGTCAGACAGGAGTAATACAGTGGTGTTTAGTATCCATCGGAAGAATATTTAATTAGCAATATTCCGGTGTTGGTTTGAAACAGATTAATCGCTCGTGCGAATAGTTATGGACATAAGAAGTTTATGTCTATTACTATTATTTGCACTTACTTATCCATGCGGCGGGAAACCTAGTTTCCCACCCACCTGAGCAGTTGGAAGTAGTCACAGCCCACCTGTATGAACCAACCTATGACCTTTTGTTTTAGTGCGAAGACGAATTCCTGTGTCCAATGAAAAATGAGATTGTAGGGACCATTGAATTGTATTGTGTGTGGGACATAAATAGACAAGCCGATCACATCCAGCTCTCACTCTTCAACGGTTCTCATTGCTGAAAATCGGGAGCTGGATGTCCAGAGGCGCATGCGATCGTTCCCCTTTGTGCATAAGTTTTTCTCCGCAATCATATTGTCTTTCTTGTTATTCTGAGCCATATCTCTCTCTCTCTCTTCTCTTTCTCTCTCGTTTCTCTTATATAGTTATTGTACTGATATTGTATTTCCTGTGTAGTTATCTGGTTAGGTAGTCTATGTTATATTGGTAGTGTATGACTTGTATTGTATTATTCTTTTCTCAAGTATAACAATCACATAAGGCGTTAGACCCTAAGTACGGTATCTGTGTATTTCTTATAGTGTTAAGTATTCTTAGAGCGTTTTTAAAGTTAATAAGGTTACTCTGTGTTGCATCCACACCCTATCTCTACACCAAGGTTTACTGCATAATACACTGTTTTATGGTATAGTTATAAAGGTTTAACATTGTGAGCGTCTGCGCCGCTGGTGATCTCCTCGTGGTCCCGAGCGTCCGCAACGCTATAGCGAATCATTACGTTAGACGGCAGCCTATAGCGTGCCTGCCAGTGATCTCTTGGCCGTAAGCGAACGTGACGCTTGAGCGTCTCGACTACGGCTAAGCGATTGTTACGCAACGTGTGTACCCCTACGGTACTCCAGACGTAAACAGCGTACAGTGTTCTTAGGCCTCTTAAAGGGTTTTTAAGTAAGATAAATATTCAGCTTTATCAATTGGCGGCTCGTCCGTCCTTCACATATCTCTGCTAGGTAATTTCAGCAGACATTATCCATCAGCAAAGGGCGGGAGATCATATTCCTCGTAGTGCTGTCTGGATAAGCGTCTGCTTCGCTTAGTAAAGGGTGCTGAAGGAATCCGGAACCGGAGGTAAGAACAACACACTAGTGTCTTTTAAAACTGTTTATTTCTGTCTTGCGTACGCACGCACATATCTGCATTTCCTTTTCAGTCGTGTATTTTTCATATATCACTCTCCTGTTTGCCATTTTATAATTGATAAAACGTGCTAAGAGAGATTTGTCGCTATTTTCCTAGTTAAAGTGTAAAAGTAATACATTAAGGGATAAAGTGAAAAGCACACACGCAGCTCTGCCTAAAGATACAAGGAGAGATTGGTGTGGGGTTCGGTAGATGATCGAGGATCATCTACATTGATAAACGTGTACATTGTGTTACGGTGGATATTTGCTTTGCGTACACGTGTCTCTAACAAAGGGTGAGACTCGCGTACGCAACTCAAAGGCCGACGCACGCAGCGTATATTACGCAACGGAGCGCCCGGGTACGCCCACGTAACTCAAATCACACGCTAGTGTTATTTTCTCTAACGTCCTAGTGGATGCTGGGGACTCCGTCAGGACCATGGGGGATAGCGGCTCTGCAGGAGACAGGGCACAAAAGCAAGCTTTTAGGATCACATGGTGTGTACTGGCTCCTCCCCCTATGACCCTCCTCCAAGCCTCAGTTAGGTTTTTGTGCCCGGCCGAGAAGGGTGCAATCTAGGTGGCTCTCTTAAAGAGTTACTTAGAAAAAGTTTTTAGGTTCTTTATTTTCAGTGAGTCCTGCTGGCAACAGGCTCACTGCATCGAGGGACTTAGGGGAGAGATTTTCAACTCACCTGCGTGCAGGATGGATTGGATTCTTAGGCTACTGGACATAGCTCCAGAGGGAGTCGGAACACAGGGCTCGCCCTGGGGTTCGTCCCGGAGCCGCGCCGCCGACCCCCCTTGCAGACGCTGAAGATGAAGAGGTCCGGAACCAGGCGGCAGAAGACTCTCAGTCTTCATCAGGTAGCGCACAGCACTGCAGCTGTGCGCCATTGTTGTCAGCACACTTCACACAGCGGTCACGGAGGGTGCAGGGCGCTGGGGGGGGGCGCCCTGGGCAGCAATGTATAATACCTGTATGGCAAAAAATACATCACATATAGCCCTTGAGGCTATATGGATGTATTTAACCCCTGCCAGATATCTAAAACTCCGGAGAAGAAGCCCGCCGAAAAGGGGGCGGGGCCTATTCTCCTCAGCACACAGCGCCATTTTCCCTCACAGAAAGGCTGGTGGGAAGGCTCCCATGCTCTCCCCTGCACTGCACTACAGAAACAGGGTTAAAACAGAGAGGGGGGCACTGATTTGGCGATATGTATATATATTAAAATGCTATAAGGGAGGAACACTTATATAAAGGTTGTCCCTGGATAATTATAGCGTTTTGGTGTGTGCTGGCAAACTCTCCCTCTGTCTCCCCAAAGGGCTAGTGGGTCCTGTCCTCTATCAGAGCATTCCCTATGTGTGTGCTGTATGTCGGTACGTGTGTGTCGACATGTATGAGGAAAATATTGGTGAGGAGGCGGAGCAAATTGCCTGTAATGGTGATGTCACTCTCTAGGGAGTCGACACCGGAATGGATGGCTTATTTATGGAAATTACGTGACAATGTCAACACGCTGCAAGCCGGTTGACGACATGAGAGGGCCGGCGAACAAATTAGTATCTGTCCAGGCGTCTCAAACACCGTCAGGGGCTGTAAAATGCCCATTTACCTCAGTCGGTCGACACAGACCCAGACACGGACACTGATTTCAGTGTCGACGGTGAAGAAACAAACGTATTTTCTTTTAGGGCCACACGTTAAGGGCAATGAAGGAGGTGTTACATATTTCTGATACTCCAAGTACCACAAAAAAGGGTATTATGTGTGAGGTGAAAAAACTACCTGTAGTTTTTCCTGAATCAGATAAATTAAATGAAGTGTGTGATGATGCGTGGGTTTCCCCCGATAGAAAATTATTGGCGGTATACCCTTTCCCGCCAGAAGTTAAGGCGCGGTGGGAAACACCCCTCAGGGTGGATAAGGCGCTCACACGCTTATCAGAACAAGTGGCGGTACCATCTACGGATAGGGCCGTACTTAAGGAGCCAGCTGATAGGAGGCTGAAAAATATCCTAAAAAGTATACACACACATGCTGGTGTTATACTGCGACCAGCGATCGCCTCAGCCTGGATGTGCAGAGCTGAGGTGGCTTGGTCGGATTCCCTGACTAAAAATATTGATACCTTTGACAGGGACAGTATTTTATTGACTATAGAGCATTTAAAGGATGCATTTCTATATATGCGAGATGCGCAGAGGGATATTTGCACTCTGGCATCAAGAGTAAATGCGATGTCCATATCTGCAAGAAGATGTTTATGGACACGACAGTGGTCAGGTGATGCAGATTCCAAACGGCACAAAGATGTATTGCCGTATAAAGGGGAGGAGTTATTTGGGGTCGGTCCATGGGACCTGGTGGCCAGGGCAACTGCTGGAAAATCCACTGTTTTTTTTACCCTAAGTCACATCTCTGCAGAAAAAGACACCGTCTTTTCAGCCTCAGTCCTTTCGTCCCTATAAGAGTCATATCTGCCCAGGGATAGAGGAAAGGGAAGAAGACTGCAGCAGGCAGCCCATTCCCAGGAACAGAAGCCCTCCACCGCTTCTACCAAGTTCTCAGCATGACGCTGGGACCGTACAGGACCCCTGGATCCTATAAGTAGTATCCAAGGGGTACAGATTGGAATGTCGAGAGGTTTCCCCCCTCGCAGGTTCCTGTAGTCTGCTGTACCAATGTCTCCCTCCGACAGGGAGGCAGTATTGAAAACAATTCACAAGCTGTATTCCCAGCAGGTGATAATAAAATTACCCCTCCGACAACAAGGAAAGGGGTATTACTCCACACTATATGGTGGTACTGAAGGCTAGGTGAGACCTATTCTAAATCTGAAAAATTTGAACACTTACAAGGGTTCAAATCCAGATGGAGTCACTCAGAGCAGTGATAGCAAAGATGTCCCGGGACATCAGGGATGCTTACCTCCATGTCCCAAAATTTGCCTTTTCTCACCAAGGGTACCTCAGGTTCGTGGTACAGAACTGTCACTATCAGTTTCAAGACGATGCCGTTGGATTGTCCAAGGCACCCCGGGTCCTTACCAAGGTAATGACCGAAAGGAGGATTCGTCTTCAAAGAAAATGGACGACCTCCTGATAAGAACAAGGTCCAGAGAACAGTTGGAGGTCGGAGTAGCACTATCTCAAGTAGTTCTACGACAGCACGGGTGGATTCTAAATATTCCAAAACCGCAGTTGTTCCGACGACACGTCTGCTGGTCCTAGGGATGATTCTGGACACAGTCCAGGAAAAGGTGTTTCTCCCAGAGGAGAAAGCCAGGGAGTTATCCGAGCTAATCGGGATCCTCCTAAAACCAGGAAAAGTGTCAGTGCATCATTGCACAAGAGTCCTGGTAAAAATGGTGGCTTATTACGAAGCGCTTCCATTCGGCAGATTTCACGCAAGAACTCTTCAGTGGGATCTGCTGGACAAATGGTCCGGATCGCATCTTCAGATGCATCAGCGGATAACCCTATATCCAAGGACAAGGGTGTCTCTCCTGTGGTGATTACAGAGTGCTCATCTTCTAGAGGGCCGCAGATTCGGCATTCAGGATTGGATGCTCGTGACCACGGAGGCCAGCCTGAGAGGCTGGGGAGCAGTCACATAAGGAGTGTGATCAAGTCTGGAGAATTCTCTCCACATAAATATACTGGAGCTAAGAGCAAATTTATAATGCTCTAAGCTTAGCAAGACCTCTGCTTCAAGGTCAGCCGGTATTGATCCAGTGGGATAACATCACGGCAGTCGCCCACGTAAACAGAAAGGGCGGCACAAGAAGCAGGAGGGCAGTGGCAAAACTGCAAGGATTTTTCGCTAGGCGGAAAATCATGTGATAGCACTGTCAGCAGTGTTCATTCCGGGAGTGGACGACTGGGAAGCAGACTTCCTCAGCAGGCACGACCTCCACCCGGGAGAGTGGGAACTTCATCGGGAAGTTTTCCGCATGATTGTGAACCGTTGGGAAAGACCAAAGGTGGACATGATGGCGTCCCGCCCGAACAAAAAATGGGACAGGTATTGCGCCAGGTCACGAGACCTTCAGGCGATAGCTGTGGACGTCCTGGTAACACCGTGGGTGTAACAGTCGGTGTATGTGTTCCCTCCTCTGCTTCTCATAACCAAGGTATTGAGAATTATAAGACATAGAGGAGTAAGAACTATACTCGTGGCTCCGGATTGGCCAAGAGGGACTTGGTAACCGGAACTTCAAGAGATGCTCACAGAGGACTAATGGCCTCGGGAGCTAAGAAGGGATTTGCTTTCAGCAAGTACCATGTCTGTTCCAAGAGGAACCGTGGCATCGGCCTTTAAGAAAGGACCTGCTCCAGCAGGGACCTTGTCTGTTCCAAGACTTACCGCGACTGCGTTTGACGGCATGGCGGTTTGAACGCCGGATCCTAAGGGAAAAGGCATTCCGGAAGAGGTCATACCTACCCTGGTCAAAGCCAGGAAGGAGGTGACCGCACAACGTTATCACCGCATGTGGTAAAAATATGTTGCGTGGGTGAGGCCAGGAAGGCCCCACGAAAAAATTTCAACTAGGTCGATTTCTGCACTTCCTGCAAACAGGAGTGTCTATGAGCCTCAAATTGGGGTCCATTAAGGTTCAAGTTTCGGCCCTATAGATTTTCTTCCAGAAAGAATTGGCTTCAGTTCCTGAAGTCCAGACGTTTGTCAAGGGAGTATTGCATATACAGCCCTTGTGTGCCTCCAGTGGCACCGTGGGATCTCAACGTAGTGTTGGGATTCCTCAAATCATATTGGTTTGAACCACTCAAATCTGTGGATTTGAAATATCTCACATGGAAAGTGACCATGCTGTTGGCCCTGGCCTCGGCCAGGCGATTGTCAAAATTGGCGGCTTTGTCTTACAAAAGCCCATATTTGATTTTCCATTCGGACAGGGCAGAACTGCGGACTCGTCCCCAGTTTCTTCCTAAGGTGGTGTCAGCGTTTCACCTGAAACAACCTATTGGGGTGCCTGCGGCTACTAGGGACTTGGAGGACTCCAAGTTGCTAGACGTTGTCAGGGCCCTGAAAATATATATATATATATAATTCCAGGACGGCTGGAGTCAGAAAGTCTGACTTGCTGTTTATATTGTAGGCACCCAAAAAGCTGGGTGCTCCTGCTTCTAAGCAGACTATTGCTCGTTGGATTTGTAGTACAATTCAGCTTGCACATTCTGTGGCAGGCCTGCCACAGCCAAAATCTGTAAATGCCCATTCCACAAGGAAGGTGGGCTCATCTTGGGCGGCTGCCCGAGGGGTCTCGGCTTTACAACTTTGCCGAGCAGCTACTTGGTCAGGGGCAAACACGTTTGCTAAATTCTACAAATTTGATACCCTGGCTGAGGAGGACCTGGAGTTCTCTCATTCGGTGCTGCAGAGTCATCCGCACTCTCCCGCCCGTTTGGGAGCTTTGGTATAATCCCCATGGTCCTGACGGAGTCCCCAGCATCCACTTAGGACGTTAGAGAAAATAAGATTTTACTTACCGATAAATCTATTTCTCATAGTCCGTAGTGGATGCTGGGCGCCCATCCCAAGTGCGGATTGTCTGCATTACTTGTACATAGTTATTGTTACAAAAAAATCGGGTTATTATTGTTGTGAGCCATCTTTTTTAGAGGCTACTTCATTGTTATCATACTGTTAACTGGGTTCAAATCACAAGTTGTACGGTGTGATTGGTGTGGCTGGTATGAGTCTTACCCGGGATTCAAGATCCTTCCTTATTGTGTACGCTCGTCCGGGCACGGTACCTAACTGAGGCTTGGAGGAGGGTCATAGGGGGAGGAGCCAGTACACACCATGTGATCCTAAAAGCTTGCTTTTGTGCCCTGTCTCCTGCGGAGCCGCTATCCCCCATGGTCCTGACGGAGTCCCCAGCATCCACTACGGACTATGAGAAATAGATTTATCGGTAAGTAAAATCTTATTTTAACAGGCGAAAAGGTGGCAACGCGATAAATAGCGCAAGTTTATTTTAGTGTCCGAAATTTAGACTAACAGATCCTTCTCCAAATTTACAACACATCTGGTTTAAAGAAAATTTCTGCGCAGAAATAGAAATAGAAACAAAAGTATACATGTGGTGAGTGAGTGTTTTGTATATATAAGTTTATACAATTTTCAAGGTTGAACCACAAGAAGTCGAGTTCTCGCAGGAGTACATGCATGTAAGTGACGTACATGGTGGCTAGGGAGGCATCCCTTGTTAAATATAAAATTTGAGCAGTAGAGTGTAGTAGACCAGGAGGTCATACTGTAGCACAGACCAGGAGGTCCATAACAAGACCAGGAGGTCCAGGTACAGCAGACAAAGAAGTCCGCTATAAATAAGAGAAAAGGGCACAACCCAGGGGGTTGGTGCAAAACCCATATAGGCCAATAAAGCTCTGGCTGAAGGAATTCGCAGCCGAAATTTTCGATTCCACTGGTCGCTCAGCACATAAGATTAGTTGCTTATGTGCTGAACGATTGTACCGCACGTAATTGTGTGCATTAGTTAATCTGACCAGTACCATTTGTGTACGAAACAGGTCATAAAACTATTTGTACATTCTGACGTGATTTGTGTAATTTTTTATTTTCTGAAGGGAAGTTCGCTGGTCACTCAGGAATTGTCCAACAACCAACAGTTACTGGAAAGGGTCAATGCTCTGCGGAACACACTCACATGTTCCAGTAAACGAAGGTTCATAGGGGCCCTGGGTCGAGTACGCCAGCGCTAAGGCAGTGTGTAGGTCGTATTGGTCGGCGTGGGCGAGTGAGTGGGGTACTCGGTAAACCGCCACCGTCAGCCTATCGTGAACATTTTGGTTTTTTGTAAGGGTTCGCTGAAGACCCTGATTGAAGGTCAGAGGTGGTGAAAGCAATGCCTGCAAGTTATGGGGGCCAATTGTTCAGGAAGGGGGCGATCAACCTCGGTTCGGGTTGATTCAGTAAACCTACCAGTCGGGTCGGCAAGGTACGTAATGTGTGAAAAATAAGATTTTACTTACCGATAAATCTATTTCTCGTAGTCCGTAGTGGATGCTGGGACTCCGTCAGGACCATGGGGATTAGCGGCTCCGCAGGAGACAGGGCACAAAAATAAAAGCTTTAGGACTAGGTGGTGTGCACTGGCTCCTCCCCCTATGACCCTCCTCCAAGCCTCAGTTAGGATACTGTGCCCGGACGAGCGTACACAATAAGGAAGGATTTTGAATCCCGGGTAAGACTCATACCAGCCACACCAATCACACCGTACAACCTGTGATCTGAACCCAGTTAACAGTATGACAAACGTAGGAGCCTCTGAACAGACGGCTCACAACAATAACAACCCGATTTTTTTGTAACAATAACTATGTACAAGTATTGCAGACAATCCGCACTTGGGATGGGCGCCCAGCATCCACTACGGACTACGAGAAATAGATTTATCGGTAAGTAAAATCTTATTTTCTCTGACGTCCTAGTGGATGCTGGGACTCCGTCAGGACCATGGGGATTATACCAAAGCTCCCAAACGGGCGGGAGAGTGCGGATGACTCTGCAGCACCGAATGAGAGAACTCCAGGTCCTCTTTAGCCAGGGTATCAAATTTGTAGAATTTTACAAACGTGTTCTCCCCCGACCACGTAGCTGCTCGGCAGAATTGTAATGCAGAGACCCCTCGGGCAGCCGCCCAAGATGAGCCCACCTTCCTTGTGGAATGGGCCTTGATAGATTTAGGCTGTGGCAGGCCTGCCACAGAATGTGCAAGTTGAATTGTGCTACAAATCCAACGAGCAATCGTCTGCTTAGAAGCAGGAGCACCCAGCTTGTTGGGTGCATACAGTATAAACAGCGAGTCAGATTTTCTGACTCCAGCCGTCCTTGAAATATATATTTTCAATGCCCTGACAACGTCCAGCAACTTGGAATCCTCCAAATCGCTAGTAGCCGCAGGCACCACAATAGGCTGGTTCAGGTGAAACGCTGAAACCACCTTAGGCAGAAACTGAGGACGCGTCCGCAGTTCTGCCCTGTCCGAATGGAAAATCATATATGGGCTTTTATACGATAAAGCCGCCAATTCTGACACTCTCCTGGCTGAAGCCAGGGCCAGTAGCATGGTTACTTTCCATGTAAGATATTTCAAATCCACCGATTTGAGTGGCTCAAACCAATGGGATTTGAGAAAATCCAAAACTACATTAAGATCCCACGGAGCCACTGGGGGCACAACCGGGGGCTGTATATGTAGTACTCCTTTTACAAAAGTCTGGACTTCAGGAACTGAAGCCAATTCTTTCTGGAAGAAAATCGACAGGGCCGAAATTTGAACCTTAATGGACCCTAATTTGAGGCCCATAGACAATCCTGTTTGCAGGAAATGTAGGAATCGACCCAGTTGAAATTCCTCCGTCGGGGCCTTCCTGGCCTCACACCACGCAACATATTTTCTCCAAATGCGGTGATAATGTTGTGCAGTCACCTCCTTCCTGGCTTTTACCAGGGTAGGGATGACCTCTTCCGGAATGCCTTTTTCCCTTAGAATTCGGCGTTCAACCGCCATGCCGTCAAACGCAGCCGCGGTAAGTCTTGGAATAGACACGGTCCCTGCTGAAGCAGGTCCCGTCTTAGAGGTAGAGGCCACGGATCTTCCGTGAGCATCTCCTGAAGTTCCGGGTACCAAGTTCTTCTTGGCCAATCCGGAGCCACGAGTATCGTTCTTACTCCCCTTTGCCGTATAATTCTCAGTACTTTTGGTATGAGAGGCAGAGGAGGAAACACATACACTGACTGGAACACCCACGGTGTTACCAGAGCGTCCACAGCTATTGCCTGAGGGTCTCTTGACCTGGCGCAATACCTGTCCAGTTTTTTGTTGAGGCGGCACGCCATCATATCCACCTTTGGTTTTTCCCAACGGTTCACAATCATGTGGAAGACTTCTGGATGAAGTCCCCACTCTCCCGGGTGTAGATCGTGTCTGCTGAGGAAGTCCGCTTCCCAGTTGTCCACTCCCGGAATGAACACTGCTGACAGTGCTATCACATGATCTTCCGCCCAGCGAAGAATCCTTGCAGCTTCTGCCATTGCCCTCCTGCTTCTTGTGCCGCCCTGTCTGTTTACGTGGGCGACTGCCGTGATGTTGTCCGACTGGATCAACACCGGCTGAATCTGAAGCAGGGGTTTTGCCAGGCTTAGAGCATTGTAAATCGCTCTTAGCTCCAGTATATTTATGTGAAGAGACATCTCCAGGCTTGACCACACTCCCTGGAAGTTTCTTCCCTGTGTGACCGCTCCCCAGCCTCTCAGACTGGCATCCGTGGTCACCAGGACCCAGTCCTGTATGCCGAATCTGCGGCCCTCTAACAGATGAGCACTCTGCAACCACCACAGAAGAGACACCCTTGTCCGTGGAGACAAAGTTATCCGCTGATGCATCTGCAGATGCGATCCGGACCATTTGTCCAGCAGATCCCACTGAAAAGTTCGTGCGTGGAATCTGCCGAATGGAATCGCTTCGTAAGAAGCCACCATTTTTCCCAGGACTCTTGTGCATTGATGCACAGACACTTTTCCTGGTTTTAGGAGGTTCCTGACAAGTTCGGATAACTCCCTGGCTTTCTCCTCCGGAAGAAACACCTTTTTCTGAACCGTGTCCAGAATTATTCCCAGGAACAGCAGACGTGTCGTCGGGGTCAATTGAGATTTTGGAAAATTCAGAATCCACCCGTGCTGTTGCAGCACTACTTGGGTTAGTGCTACTACGTCCTCCAGCTGTTCTCTGGACCTTGCCCTTATCAGGAGATCGTCCAAGTAAGGGATAATTAATACGCCTTTTCTTCGCAGAAGAAACATCATTTCGGCCATTACCTTGGTAAAGACCCGAGGTGCCGTGGACAATCCAAACGGCAGCGTCTGAAACTGATAATGACAGTTTTACATCACGAACCTGAGGTACCCTTGATGTGAAGGGCAAATTGGGACATGCAGGTAAGCATCCTTGATGTCCAGAGACACCATAAAGTCCCCTTCTTCCAGATTCGCTATCACTGCTCTGAGTGACTCCATCTTGAACTTGAATTTTTGTATGTACAGGTTCAAAGATTTCAGATTTAGAATAGGTCTTACCGAGCCGTCCGGCTTCGGTACCACAAATAGTGTGGAATAATACCCCTTTCCCTGTTGTAGGAGGGGTACCTTGACTATCACCTGCTGAGAATACAGCTTGTGAATGGCTTCCAATACCGTCGCCCTGTCTGAGGGAGACGTTGGCAGAGCAGACTTTAGGAACCGGCGAGGGGGAGACTTCTCGAATTCCAACCTGTAACCCTGAGATACTACCTGCAGGATCCAGGGGTCCACCTGTGAGTGAGCCCACTGTGCGCTGAAATTCTTGAGTCGACCCCCCACCGCCCCTGAGTCCGCTTGTAAAGCCCCAACGTCATGCTGAGGGCTTTGCAGAAGCCGGGGAGGGCTTCTGCTCCTGGGAGGGAGCTGCTTGGTGCACTCTCTTACCCTTTCCTTTGCCTCGGGGCAGATATGACTGTCCTTTTGCCCGCTTGTTCTTATAGGAACGAAAGGACTGCGGCTGAAAAGACGGTGTCTTTTTCTGTTGGGAGGGGACCTGAGGTAAAAAGGTGGATTTCCCGGCTGTTGCCGTGGCCACCAAATCCGATAGACCGACCCCAAATAATTCCTCCCCTTTATACGGCAATACTTCCATATGCCGTTTGGAATCCGCATCACCTGACCACTGTCGCGTCCATAAACTTCTTCTGGCAGATATGGACATCGCACTTACTCTCGATGCCAGAGTGCAAATATCCCTCTGAGCATCTCGCATATAAAGAAAAGCATCCTTTAATTGCTCTATAGTCAATAAAATACTGTCCCTATCCAGGGTATCAATATTTTCAGTCAGGGAATCCGACCAAACCACCCCAGCACTGCACATCCATGCTGAGGCGATGGCTGGTCGCAGTATAACACCAGTATGAGTGTATATACTTTTCAGGGTAGTTTCCAGCCTCCTATCAGCTGGATCCTTGAGGGCGGCCGTTTCAGGAGACGGTAACGCCACTTGTTTTGATAAGCGTGTGAGTGCCTTATCCACCCTAGGGGGTGTTTCCCAGCGCGCCCTAACCTCTGGCGGGAAAGGATATAATGCCAATAACTTCTTTGAAATTAGCAGTTTTCTATCGGGGTTAACCCACGCTTCATCACACACTTCATTCAATTCCTCTGATTCAGGAAAAACTACAGGTAGTTTTTTCAGACCCCACATAATACCCCTTTTTGTGGTACTTGCAGTATCAGAGATATGCAAAGCCTCCTTCATTGCCGTGATCATATAACGTGTGGCCCTACTGGAAAATACGTTTGTTTCTTCACCGTCGTCACTAGATTCGGTGTCCGTGTCTGTGTCGACCGACTGAGGTAAAGGGCGTTTTACAGCCCCTGACGGTGTCTGAGACGCCTGGACAGGTACTAACTGGTTTGCCGGCCGTCTCATGTCGTCAACTGATTTTTGTAACGTGCTGACATTATCACGTAATTCCATAAACAAAGCCATCCATTCCGGTGTCGACTCCCTAGGGGGTGACATCACCATTACCGGCAATTGCTCCGCCTCCACACCAACATCGTCCTCATACATGTCGACACACACGTACCGACACACAGCAGACACACAGGGAATGCTCTTATCGAAGACAGGACCCCACTAGCCCTTTGGGGAGACAGAGGGAGAGTTTGCCAGCACACACCCAAGCGCTATAAATATATAGGAACAACCCTACAGAAGTGTTGTTTCCTTTATAGCAGCTTAATATATCAATATCGCCAAAAAAGTGCCCCCCCCTCTCTGTTTTTTAACCCTGTTTCTGTAGTGCAGTGCAGGGGAGAGTCCTGGGAGCCTTCCTCGCAGCGGAGCTGTGCAGGAAAATGGCGCTGTGTGCTGAGGAGATAGGCCCCGCCCCCTATTTCGGCGGGCTCTTCTCCCGGTGTTTGAGACCTGGCAGGGGTTAAATACATCCATATAGCCCCAGGGGCTATATGTGATGTATTTTTAGCCAGAACAAGGTATTATCATTGCTGCCCAGGGCGCCCCCCCCCAGCGCCCTGCACCCTCAGTGACCGCTGGTGTGAAGTGTGCTGACAACAATGGCGCACAGCTGCAGTGCTGTGCGCTACCTCATGAAGACTGAAAAGTCTTCTGCTGCCGGTTTCTGGACCTCTTCACTTTTCGGCATCTGCAAGGGGGTCGGCGGCGCGGCTCCGGGACCGGACTCCATGGCTGGGCCTGTGTTCGATCCCTCTGGAGCTAATGGTGTCCAGTAGCCTAAGAAGCCAATCCATCCTGCACGCAGGTGAGTTCACTTCTTCTCCCCTAAGTCCCTCGTTGCAGTGAGCCTGTTGCCAGCAGGACTCACTGAAAATAAAAAACCTAATAACTTTTTCTAAGCAGCTCTTTAGGAGAGCCACCTAGATTGCACCCTGCTCGGACGGGCACAAAAACCTAACTGAGGCTTGGAGGAGGGTCATAGGGGGAGGAGCCAGTGCACACCACCTAGTCCTAAAGCTTTTATTTTTGTGCCCTGTCTCCTGCGGAGCCGCTAATCCCCATGGTCCTGACGGAGTCCCAGCATCCACTAGGACGACAGAGAAAATATGGTTCACACACAGAGGTTTTATGTGATGAATGGGAGAGAATGACTGTACATGACGGGGAGAAATTCCCAAGAGTAGGTAGCTTTAGCCCAGAAGTGTTACAAAATTTAAGGAGGAGGATATGTCTCATTAAATCAACAAAGAGACGAATCCAACATTATGATTATTTGCAGTTATGGCAACAGGAGGGTGAAATACAGAGAGGATTGGCTCTGGCGGCGGGATCTAATCCTATCAAGAAATTGATAGCAACGGCCCCGCCGCCACCATACATATCAGGAGAGAAATTGGTTGCAGAGAATGACGCACTAGGGTGTAACAAACAAACACTTAGCAACTGTGTAAATGTTAATAAGTTAACCAATGCAAGTACTAACCCGTGCAAGTTGTACCCTGTTTTGAACTTTCCCCAGGAGTGTGATCAAGAAGACGAAGCATCAACAATATCGGCGCTCTCTCTAGCAGCCACCATATCAGAGACAACAGTAGGCACGGCCCAACCCATAAGATTAGTAACAAAGGCCCCTAGCGGAGGGACAGGTGAGGTCGTATCTACGGGTAAGTACGGCACCATACACTATGCTGAAACCATTTCACCACAGGCTGTAGAATCTACACAGAATGATGTTAGTAGACTTAATCTTGTGAGGATAATAGCAGTTCCAAATGGGAAAACTGACACAACAGGAATCACTCCTGTTAGGAACATTGCCATGTACAGCCCATTTTCCCGAATGGAATTAAGAACCATAGTGTCTGAATTCCCTGACCCTAGGAAAGACTTAGTTGCCAGCCAGAAATACATCAGAGACCTAGGGAACACTTTAGAGCCCAATAACAAAGACTGGCAGATATTGCTGAGGGCATGTTTACCCTCCAATGTCGACGCAGCTCAATTTTTAGCTGACTGTGGATTGGATCAGGATGTACCTCTTACAGATGTGTACAACAAAGATAATGTAAAAAGAATAAGTTTACAATTAAAAGAGTATTTTCCAGCGGTAGTTAAATGGAACAAGATTTTCTCCATTAAACAAAAAGAGTCAGAAACTGCTGCAGAATATTTTCACAGGGCATTATTAGAAATGGCAAAATACACAGGTATAGAGGACATTAAAACAAGCATAAACCATCGAGAAGTAGCAGTATCTGTACTGATGGATGGTTTAAAAGAGACATTAAAAACAAGGGTACAGACCACGCAACCATGTTGGCGAGGTCTGTCGGTGGCTACTTTGAGAGAGGCAGCTGTGGATCACGACCGGAATATCACCAGACACAGGGAATCACAAGGTGATAAGTTAATGGCCGTAAGTATACAGGCCCTGACCACAAGGCAGCCTTTGTATAAATCACCAAACCCTGTGGGTAAGTCAAATGTGGTAACTTGTTTTTCTTGTCATAGACAGGGACACATGGCACGAGACTGTAGAGTGAAACATTCACAAAACTCATATCAACCCCCTAGACAACGACACGACACACGACATTGGGAGCAGGGTCCGCAGAAACGGAGTTATGAGCCACATGCAGGGGAAACAAAAAGATACCCCCCGAACAGAGACTGGCAAGCCTCTGGTAGTTCCCATTTAACCCCTTCACAAGTAGTTGCTGCCAGCGGGATTCAGGGAGGTCACCATACCCAATAGGGGTGTGGCCATACCTGTAATCTGCAGCCAGTGAAATTGATTGCAAGTCTTGGGAGTGAACCCGAAATTGCAATTAATGTAGCTGGTAAATCGTTAAACTTCCTTGTAGATACGGGGGCGGCCAAGTCAGTGATAAATTCGACAGTGGGCATGAGAACCACTGGTAAGACAATTCCAGCCATGGGAGTAACGGGAGTAGTCCAGCACTACCCTGTTAGCAAACCAGCCGAGATTACAGTAGGGCCTTTACACACCAAGCATTCCTTTTTGCTGGCTGCATCGGCACCGACTAATCTCCTGGGAAGAGACTTATTGTGTAAAATGGGGTGCGTCATTTATTGTACTCCTGAAGGTGTATTCTTGGACATACCTGAGAATCACGCTCAGGAAGTGCGAGACATGTTAGACTCCCCATCAAAATTAAT
The DNA here is from genome assembly GCF_028390025.1 of Pseudophryne corroboree. Classification (NCBI taxonomy): domain Eukaryota; kingdom Metazoa; phylum Chordata; class Amphibia; order Anura; family Myobatrachidae; genus Pseudophryne; species Pseudophryne corroboree. The sequence continues at coordinate 246,161,840 of NC_086454.1, read as the reverse complement.
GTCACATACCATTATGACAAATAGGACCCCATCCCAAGTAGAAGAAATGACATCCCAGATACCAGAGTCACTGTGGACTAAAGACGGACAAGACACTGGATTGATGGCAAACGTAGCTCCAGTAGTTGTGCAAGTAAAAGATGGTAGGATAGCTCCAAAAATCCCACAGTACCCTCTGAAGCCAGAGGTGGAGTTAGGAGTTTACCCAGTAATAGAGCGCTTGCTACAACAGGGCATCCTGGTAAGAACATTCAGCACAGCCAACAGTCCCATCTTCCCTGTTAAAAAGAGTGGGGGGAGGGGTTACAGGCTAGTGCAGGATCTAAGGGGGATTAACAAAATAGTTGAGAGTCAGTTCCCCGTAGTGCCAAATCCAGCTGTCATCTTTATGCAAATCCCTCCCACTGCGAAATTTTTCACTGTTATTGACCTCTGCTCCGCTTTCTTTTCGGTACCTCTGCACCCTGACAGCCAATATTTGTTTGCATTTACATACAGAGGAGTCCAATACACATGGACTCGATTACCACAAGGTTTCATAGACAGTCCAAGTATATTTTCCCAGGCTTTGCATGATTGTTTACAGTCTTTCTAACCAGAGAGTGGATCAGTATTGATACAGTACGTGGATGATCTACTGCTGTGTTCTGATTCATTGGAAGCATCCCTGAAGGATACGAAACAGCTCCTGTTTCATCTTTCAGACACAGGACACAAGGTTTCCAAAGACAAGTTGCAATTATGCCAAACTAGGGTAAAATATTTGGGACACTGTCTAACACAAGGACTGAGACACCTGACCGCTGATAGAATTCAAGCAATTAGAGACATGACTCTGCCACAAACCCAGCAACAGATCAGAACGTTTTTAGGAATGTGTGGGTATTGCCGTAACTGGATCCCAGGATTTTCCATTCTAGCATTACCTTTGCAGGAGATGGTTTCCTCAAACAAGCCTGATCGGATTTCGCACACAGACGAGTCCGAGATGGCATTTGAGAGACTCAAACAGTGCCTAACGCAGGCACCAGCATTAGGTATGCCAGACTATGGGAAACCCTTTGAGCTGTACGGAACAGAAAGTGCTGGTTGCGCAGCAGGCGTCTTAACCCAAAAGCACGGTGATGCCAGCAGGCCGGTAGCATACTATAGCGCTCAGCTAGATACGGTAGCGCGATCCCTCCCCACATGCTTGCGAAGCGTTGCTGCGATAGCATTGCTAGTAACGAAAAGCGAAGATGTAGTGCTAGGTCACAACCTCACAATTCATACACCACATGCAGTGTCAGCCTTGCTAAATTCTGCCCAAACCAGGCACGTCTCATCAGCGCGGTTTACAAGATGGGAATTGGCACTAATGGCCCCCGTAAACATCACCATAAGGAGATGCAGTGCATTAAATCCTGCAACATATCTCCCAGGTGTGCCTGGACAGGCACAAAGGGTGGAGGATGAGAGTGGTGGGGAAGGAGAATTTAATACAAAGGAGGACACACATGATTGTATGGAATATTTGACCCAAAATTTTACCGCAAGGCCTGACATCAGTGACAACCCACTGGAAGATGTAGACCTAACTTTCTACACGGACGGTAGTTGTCACAGACAGTCAGACTCGGGAGACTTGTGTACTGGATACGCAGTCGTAGATGACCAAGGCACCATAGAAGCAGAACCGCTAGGCCCACCTCACTCAGCCCAGGTTGCTGAACTGGTCGCCCTAACCAGAGCATGTGAATTGGCTAAGGGCAAATCAGCCAATATCTACACCGACTCTAGATACGCATTCGGGGTAGTCCATGATTTCGGAGCCCTATGGCGCCTCAGAAATATCATGACAGCAGCTGGTACACCGGTAGCGCATGCAACTCACATAAAAAGGCTTCTAACAGCGATACAGGAACCCGACAGAGTGGCTGTTATCAAGTGTAAAGCACACACATATAGCCAGGACCCAGTATCACTTGGTAACAGCCGAGCAGACGAAGCAGCTAAGTTAGCAGCTGGTACCCCCAAACAGACAGACACCACACAACTGATGGTATTTAATACCATCAACACACAGAAGTTGTGTGAGATGCAAAATTTGTGTTCCACACAGGAAAAGGCAGTCTGGAAGGCAAAGGGATATGGCCAGGAGTCCTCAGGACTCTGGACGGATGGACAAGGTAAACCAGTGGCCCCCAGAGCATATCTTCCATGTTTAGCTGAGGCAGCTCACGGGCTGACTCATCTGGGCAAGGAAGGAATGTGCAAGTTGGTAAGAGCATATTGGTGCGCCCCAGGATTTTCATCCCATGCAAGTAAGAGAGCAATGTCATGCCTTACATGCTTGAGAAAGAATATCGGAAAGGCAATACCAACAGAACCATCTCATATCCCACCTACAGGCGGTCCTTTTCAGGTAATACAGATTGACTTTATACAATTACCCCCTTGTCGAAATTTGAAATATGTACTTGTTTGTATAGATGTATTCTCAAATTGGGTCGAATCATTTCCTGCGGCCACAAATACCGCTATGTTTACTGCTAAGAAAATTGTGCAGGAATTTGTATGTAGATATGGTATCCCTAGAATTATCGAAAGTGATAGGGGTACCCATTTTACAGGTGATGTCTTTCAAGGAATGTGTAAGTTGATGGGAATTGATAGCAAGCTGCACACTCCATACCGTCCACAGGCGAGTGCGAAGGTGGAAAGAGTGAACAGCACTATTAAAAATAAACTGAGCAAAGTTATGGCAGAGACAGGATTGACATGGCCAGAAGCTTTACCCATTGTACTGTACAGCATCAGAACCACTCCCAGGTCCCCTCTTAATCTGTCTCCCTTTGAAATCTTGTTTGGTCGACAACCGCATGTTATGATTAACCCTCAGGATGATTTGAAGTGTAACAATGAAGTGACTGTAAAGTACCTGATTAACATGAGTAAACAGCTAAGGAATCAAAATGATAATTTGAAGTTGGTGATTCCTGATTTACCAGATAGTAATTGTCATGACATTGAACCTGGGGATTATGTAATGATACGGAATTTTCTACGCTCAGGTTGCCTTATTGACAGATGGGAAGGACCATACCAGGTCTTATTGACTAGCACTACAGCATTGAAAGTTGCCGAGAGAGAGACTTGGGTTAATTCGTCCCATTGTAAGAAGGTTGCTGATCCAGAGAGGTCCCGTGATAAGGAACAGACGGTAGAGGAAGTTGTATCACTGGAGTGTCTGTTCCAGGAGGACTGAGGCGGCACCTGAGCATTGAGAATCACACGATCAAAAGCAGTTGTCGATTCCCTGTTTCCCTTTTATTGTTTTTCTCCACTCCCCATCCCCTCTCCCTCAAATTATTTTTTCCCCCTTCTCATTCTTCTTCGTTTCCTCCTATAAGATGGACTTGCCTCAAGAGACTGTGATCCGGATTTTCCTGTTGACCATGATGTTGACCAGAGCAGTCTGTTCCGGCGAGAGTACCATGGAGGTCGAGAAAGGTTCTGGAATGGGTTCTGATGACAGAGATGGAGGCGTAGTTTTCCGAGAACAACATAATCAACAAGCAAAGGCGAGTATCAGAAAACGATCCGATAACATAGACCATAGAAGGAATTGTGAAGGATTGTTAGCTGAAGAAAACTGCATCTGTAGGCTCTGTGACAATGTAGTTGAGGATGGGTGCATCAAGAAATGCCAATCCAGTTTTAATATCCACATGGACCGGCATCCCTTGAGTGACTATCACTCCTTAGTGGGTAATGTGTTAAATCAGACAGATTGTTGGGTATGCTCTCAAGTACCTCAAGGCCATAGTAAATCAGGCTTAGTACCATTTCCTTTAACGATAGGGGAGGTACTTGAGCTAAGTGGTGGGAGGCCGGTGGACAGGAGGTTTAATATCTCCAGTCCTCCTAGTTTGAAGCTCCACCAATATCATGTGGATAGATCCCTAGTATGTTTTAACATTTCCAATCCCCGAAAGCCGGGAAATTGGGAAGTGTCATGGAGTAACCAAACCATGACCTTTTCATATAGAGCAGATAGAATGCCGACAGATACAGAGCTTATACGCCACATAGCCAGTAGAGGAAAATCTTTCCGATATAGGTATACCCTAGGAAGTAGGATTACGAGAGTTGGAGAGGTATCACCAGGATACTGTGCACATATCGTACAAGCTGATACGTGTACTAGACAGATGGGAGAATTAGGGTTAGGAGATTTCACATGGAAGATGTGTAATATGGTTATGTCCTACTCCGTCCCATATGTTCTCCCCGATGATGCATATTTCATATGCGGGAGGAAGGCGTATAAGTGGCTTGCCCCAAACTCTGAAGGATTGTGTTATATTGGAAAAGTACTGCCTGAAGTAATGACTGTATCACATGCCAAAATGAAAGATATACACCGTGTTGCCCAAGCTCCTTATACTCACACCCACTACGAGCACGTAGTTAAACGGCACCTGATAGAAAGAACAGAGCATCCGGCCTCTGACATGATCCATGAATCCACCGGGATTCAGTTTCTACTTGCGTTAGACATCACTCGCACCGCCAGAGGAGTGTTGAATTATAAATACATATCTGCGCTCGCAAATTTGTTAGACAATATCACAGAAATGTATGATGACACGTTTAGGTATACTGGAAGAGAACTTCAAGCTTATAAAACAGAACTGGTTCAGCATAGAATGGTTCTCAATTATCTCACGGCAGTGACAGGTGGATATTGTGTCACACTGGCAACGCAGTACGGCGTGAAATGCTGCACATATATAACGAATAGTACCGAGGACCCGGTCGAGGTCATAGACCAAAAGATGGACGATATTCTCCAATTGAAGTGGGAATTTCGCAGGAGACACAATCTCACCCTTGCTGCTGTGAGTAATGAGCTGACTAGTTGGGTGTCATGGTTGAACCCGCGAAATTGGTTCTCTGGTTTAGGAGAATGGGCTCAAGGAGTCATAATGGATGTAGGGAAGTTTCTCCTATGTATCTTAGGTGTTGTCATAACGATTGGCTTGATATTTAGATGCGGTCAGGCTTTAATGAAGTGCAAACGTAGTACCAGGGTAATGAGTCTAAGGAGTGAGGAAATTGTAATTCCAATGGATTTGATTTATGACCCAACTGTAGAAACAATGATGTGATGAAAATGCGATTCCTACAGTCCGTTTCTTTCACCTGTTTTTCCGGTTTTTCCAAGGTAAAAAGACCCACTTTTGACGAGGAATTTGATGATCCTGTATACAGACAACTGATGGATTAAAGAAGAAGTTTTGACAACCTTATACACAGATATTTGATGAACTATGCCATAGACCCCCAGTTTCCCTAGAAATTTTAAAATTACGCTAGCCCAACACTTTTGTAAGTCTATGGACATTGACAAAGCTTTTTGCCCACACCATTTTGGCAAAAGCACAAAGAAGACTGCATTCAACAGACACCGAACAAGACTTCAACCGACAAATGTTCATTAACCTGACATAGAATACCACTGCATTTACCGTAATTATGTCTTTTCTTCATCTCTACAACCTTCAGGTAATTACACACATAGTCGATAGAGAATACCAGCACAGATATCAGCAATCACATATTCCCCCATTCATGTATCATCAACTAAAATGTGCTCCCCATTTTGTTACAACCACAGCCGAAAAGAGCTCGGTAAAGTTTGACAGCCCATCCACAGACCCGTACCACGGGATAAGAAGGAATTCAAATGTATACTTCGCAATACCTCGAAGCTTGATTTAAAACACGTACGGCACGATGATACATGACCCCCAAACACGGATTCATACACACATGCTTCTGCTATCTCACTAGGTCATACCCTTTTCCTACCTTCTCCTCTCCTCCCCTACCCAACCATGGAAATGTATTTACACTTGACATATATTTTTCTCTTTTTGAAATGTTTTAGGAAGTGGCAGTTATTGTTGACTGCCAAAGGGTGGACTGTCAAAGTCAGAAAAATATCACGATGCACACTGCCATATTTGCACCTCATATGTGTCCCTGCTGCGCGTGCGTGCGCTCTCCCGTGCGTGCGCATACTCGCTGTTGTGGGCACCCGCAGGCGCACGGTATGCGCATTTCGGTAGAGATTGTATGCGTCTAGCGGGCGAATCTTTCGTTACATATTTTCACCATATAATGTATTTTGTAGATTATGGTCCCTTTGATAGAATCTGAAAGTTTGGTTAATGTAGCATGTTCATGGACAGAGAAATCCCTCTTTGTTTGATACGAAGGGTCAGACAGGAGTAATACAGTGGTGTTTAGTATCCATCGGAAGAATATTTAATTAGCAATATTCCGGTGTTGGTTTGAAACAGATTAATCGCTCGTGCGAATAGTTATGGACATAAGAAGTTTATGTCTATTACTATTATTTGCACTTACTTATCCATGCGGCGGGAAACCTAGTTTCCCACCCACCTGAGCAGTTGGAAGTAGTCACAGCCCACCTGTATGAACCAACCTATGACCTTTTGTTTTAGTGCGAAGACGAATTCCTGTGTCCAATGAAAAATGAGATTGTAGGGACCATTGAATTGTATTGTGTGTGGGACATAAATAGACAAGCCGATCACATCCAGCTCTCACTCTTCAACGGTTCTCATTGCTGATAATCGGGAGCTGGATGTCCAGAGGCGCATGCGATCGTTCCCCTTTGTGCGTAAGTTTTTCTCCGCAATCATATTGTCTTTCTTGTTATTCTGAGCCATATCTCTCTCTCTCTCTTCTCTTTCTCTCTCGTTTCTCTTATATAGTTATTGTACTGATATTGTATTTCCTGTGTAGTTATCTGGTTAGGTAGTCTATGTTATAATGGTAGTGTATGACTTGTATTGTATTATTCTTTTCTCAAGTATAACAATCACATAAGGCGTTAGACCCTAAGTACGGTATCTGTGTATTTCTTATAGTGTTAAGTATTCTCAGAGCGTTTTTAAAGTTAATAAGGTTACTCTGTGTTGCATCCACACCCTATCTCTACACCAAGGTTTACTGCATAATACACTGTTTTATGGTATAGTTATAAAGGTTTAACATTGTGAGCGTCTGTGCCGCTGGTGATCTCCTCGTGGTCCCGAGCGTCCGCAACGCTATAGCGAATCATTACGTTAGACGGCAGCCTATAGCGTGCCTGCCAGTGATCTCTTGGCCGTAAGCGAACGTGACGCTTGAGCGTCTCGACTACGGCTAAGCGATTGTTACGCAACGTGTGTACCCTTACGGTACTCCATACGTAAACAGCGTACAGTGTTCTTAGGCCTCTTAAAGGGTTTTTAAGTAAGATAAATATTCAGCTTTATCACCTTTTAAATCGCAATTCAGTTGTCCGAGTGATTATTGGGGTGAAAAAGGTGGTAGGGGGTGAGGGGCGAGAGCATTAATAAAATCAATGGACGGCTTAAAGAATTCGATGGCCAAATAGGACTGAGAATAAATAAGCGTCCTGGTTTTTTAAAAGAAGGAAGCCTGGGGCAGGGATTAGGAGAAAGGGGGAGGGGAGGGGGAAGGGGAGGATAGAGCAGGTAGCATAGGAGCAGCCTGTAGGAAAAAGGGGAGGAGAGTTACCTGGGAGGTACAAAAGACCAGGAATGCCAGGCAGGCTCCCTCTTGCATGCTGAACAAGGATCCAAGAAGGCACCCACCCTCCCGCCCATGTGGTAGGGCAATTGGCCCTGGTAGTTAGGAATTCAATTGTTTTTTATTTTCGGTGGTGGCACCGGTAGGCCAGTCCAGAATTTTAATTATCACCAGGGCAGAGGTGAGGTAACTGGAATTTTGAAATTAAGTTTTACGTCCGGTGGAGGCACCGTCAGGCCATTTCGGGCTTTAATTATGGTCTGGCAAAAGAGGTCCAGCAGGCGCGGCAAGCAGTGCTCCTCGGCAGTCTGTAGTAGCGCAACGTCGGTTGGCCGGCACTTCCCCCAGATACTCGGCGAGTTTGTCGTGGCCTCAAGGGCCGACACGGTCGTCATCTTAAGGGTGGACCGGTGCTATGCCAATGGTGGGAAGTGGTACCGCTCAGCTAACTTGCGCAAGGGCGGGACTTAGGTTCCGCCCCGTTGTTTAATTTAGGAGAAATTTAACATGTAGGCTGTAGCCGGGGGTACGCACTGCTTTCTCGCCACCCACTTATAGAGTACCAATTCTAATTCGATCAATAAATTTGGCTGTGACCTTTTAAATCGCAATTCAGTTGTCCGAGTGATTATTGGGGTGAAAAAGGTGGTAGGGGGTGAGGGGCGAGAGCATTAATAAAATCAATGGACGGCTTATGAGGTGTAGCCCCTCAAACACCGTGCCCCTATCTCAGAAGTTCCCTATGGGAGAATTCCGTTTGTTCGATTCAGCCTTAATATAAGGGCACGACCGTGCCCTTATAATATAGTGTTTCACAGTTTATACTGTTTGGCATCTTTCTCTGTGTATTTCAGTCACCTTATACCACTTAAAACCTCTGTTTGTGATCTGCAACTCAATCATACTCCACAGGGGTTATTTGTCAGGTACTGTGTCTTGCTATTTTGTACTGTTACGCCCTAGAGCTACATTCTCCAATAATGTCTATTTCACAGGGCGGGAGATCTGTGGCTGATCCTGCATCATGCAGGATTTATCTGTGGAAAATATTCCAGCTGAGGGTCCAGGTATTGGGTGTTCTGTACCCCTCGGTCAGCCTGCAGCACCGGTGTCACACCAAGACCCACCTTGAGCTGCTTTTTCTAATTTACTGACTACGCTAGTAATGAGACTTGCGTCCCCTGTGGGACCTCCTGTACCTGTACAATCACATATTGTCCCTGTTGTAATTCCACCATGGGTGGATTCTCTGTCAACTCAGTTACAGCAGTTAAATCAGTCTTTGGTTAAACAAAAGCCTGACCCTCGCCCCCCTAGGACCAAAGGGTCATCTAAGCGGGACATTTCTTCCTCACAATCCACGCATGTTTTGGATATTTCATCCGATGAAGATGGCGTATATACTGACCCATCAGACATTGATGCAGATGCTTCTGATGGGGAATCTACGACACAGGTGGATGTTCCTGATCTCTTGGTGGCTATCAAACTGATTCTTCAGATCGATGATGAAACTGAACCTCCAGATACGTCTAAGAAACCTGATAAGTTCAAACGTCAGAAGGTTACTAAATTAGTTTTGCCACATTCTGACCATTTAGTTGACATACTGTACATCAGGAATCCTGGGAGTCTCCAGGAAAGAAATTCTTCCTGTCTAAAAGGATGCTAGCTCGTTATCCCCTCGCTGCAGAGTTAAGTAAAAATTGGGAAACACCGCCGCCGGTGAACTTAAATGTCACACGTCCTACTCTGCCTGTCTCTACCGTCACCTCTCTGAAGGAATCCATGGATAAGCGTGTGGAGGGTTGCTTGAAGTCTATTTACACTCTTGCGGGTGCTGTGCATAGACCTACTATAGCAGCTTCTTGGGCTGCAAAAGCTATTGAAGCCTGGGTTCAAGAAGTTTAAGCGGAGCTACCTAATAATTTTTCTGATAATGCCAGTGTCTTTCATATATTACCACAGCCTTTCATTACATTCAAGAGGCTGCCTCTGATGCAGGTGTCCTGGCAGCCAAAGCGTCTACAACGTCCATTCTGGCTCGCCAGATTTTGTGGTTATGGTCCTGGTCTGTGGATCTGGACTCTAAAAAGACATTGGAGGTGATCCCTTTTAAGGGAAACATCCTTTTTGGGGAAGATCTGAACAAGATTGTGTTTGACTTAGCGGCTGCTAAAACTGCATGTCTGCCGAGTACTAATCCTTCGGCTCAGAAGGCTAAAAGTACCACCTTTCGTTCCTTTCAACCTCCAAGTAAAGCAAAGGGTCAGTCGAACCCGAAACAGGCTCGTACTTCCAAAACCTCTAAGCCCAAACCTAAACATTCCTGGGCTGCCCATCAGCCTGCTTCCAAACCAGACAAACCTGCTGCATGACGGAGCGGGCCTCCCCCTGGGGGACCCTAGTGTGGGAGGCCGACTTCTGCGGTTCGCCCAGGTATGGTTACAGACCACTTCAGATGCCTGGGTGAGGGAAGTCGTCACTCACGGATACACCATCTCTTTCAAGAAATGTCCCCCTCGCCAGTTTTGCTAGACAAATATCCCTTTGGATCCGTTGAAAGCAAAAACTCTACATTTGGTGGTACAAGCCCTCCGGGACACAAGTGTGATAGTGCCGGTGACTCTGGCTCAGAGAGGCAGGGGGTAAAATTCAATGCTGTTCCTAGTTCCAAAACCGAATGGATACTCACGGCCCATTCTCAACCTCAAGTCTTTGAACAAATTTGTGAAGGTATCCAGATTCCGTATGGAAATTCTTTGCTCTATTGTTCTGGCCTTGGAGCCCAAGGACTATATGGTATCCCTGGATTTACAGGATGCTTACCTACATATACATATTGCCATGTCGCATCAGCAATATCTGCAGTTTGCTATTGGCAATCTACATTATTAATTCCAGGCTTTGCCTTTTGGACCTACCAAGGTTCCGCGAATCTTCACCAAGGTAATGGCGGTCATGACGGCCCTTCTCCGCCATCAAGGTATCAGGATCCTGCCATATCTGGATGACTTGTTGATCCTGGCGAACTCCCCAGAGGTTCTCCTCCGTCACCTGGAACTGACGGTCCAATTCCTGCAAGCCCACGGGTGGCTCATCAACTGAAAGAAATCCTCGCTGATTCCTGCTCGGAGCATGGTACACCCTGGGGGCTTTACTGGACACACACAACCAATGGTTGTTCTTGTCACAGGAGAAGGTCCTGAAACTTCAGGACAGGATTCGATGCTTCCTCTCTCGCCCGCGAGTGTCGATACACTCGGCGATGCAAGTACTAGTCCTCAGGGTGTCTGCTTTCGACATGGTAGAGTACGCTCAATTTCATTCCCTAACTCTGCAGAAGATGATTCTTGCCAAGTAGGATGGCCTGCCTCACTGGATCAGGTCTCAAATGATCTCCTTGTCTCCAGAGGTTCGTCTATCACTGAGCTGGTGGCTACAGGACCAACGATTGAGCAGGGGTCGTCTCTTCTGGATCTCCAACTGGGTCCGCCTGACAACGGATGCCAGTCTGAGGGGTTGGGGTGCGGTGTTGGAGCAACACTCTCATCAGGGTCAGTGGACCAGGGAGGAATCTCTCCTTCCGATAAACATCTGGAGTTGCGGGCAGTGTTCAATGCCCTGAAACTGGCCCTGCCTCTGGTACAGAACAGGCCTGTTCAAGTACAGTTGGACAACGCCACCCCGGTGGCATACATAAATCATCAAGGCGGCACTCGAAGTCGCATGGCAATGATGGAATTGTCAAGGATTCTTCTGTGGGCGGAACGCCATCTGCCAGCCATATCGGCAGTGTTCATTCTGGGGGTCCTCAACTGGGAAGTGGACTTCCTCATTCATCAGGACGTACACGCTGGAGAGTGGAGCCTTCATCCGGAAGTCTTTCAACTTCTAGTGGACAAGTGGGGCCTACCAGACGTAGACCTGATGGCGTCTCAACACAATCACAAGGTTCCGGACTTCAGAGCAAGGACAAGGGATTCTCAAGCAGCATTCGTGGACGCCCTGGCAATTCCATGGAACTTTCGGCTGCCATATGTGTTCCCTCCAGGGTCACTTCTGCCCAGGGTAATAAGCAAAAAGGAGGATTACTACTTCTAATTGTTCCAGCGTGGCCCAGACGGCATTGGCTCTCAGACTTACAGGGCCTCTCGATAGAGCGTCCTCTTCTACTTCCGCAACGCCCAGACCTCCTCGTTCAGGGCCCTTGTGTCTACCAGGATCTGGCCTGACTGGCTTTGACAGCGTGGCTCTTGAAGCTTCAGTTCTCAGAGCCAAGGGATTTTCTGAGGCGGTCATTCAAACTATGTTGAAAGCCCGTAAACCGGCTTCGACTCAGATTTATTATAGGGTCTGGAATTCTTACTTTACCTGGTGTGCGGCTAAAAATTATGATGCATACAAGTTCAG